>NC_142803.1:54321804-54338535 GCF_049724085.1 Artemia sp. Qi Xiang Cuo
TGGTTCACAGTAGTAACCGTACAATTACTTGAAAACCTACACGCAAACCTACGCCTGAGGCATGGGTATGTGTGTAGGTTTTCAAGTAATTGGGTTACCAGGGTCATTTGCATAGAGGTATCATTTCTATAGATGCTATAGTAATTAGAAATATCATATAGAATTTGCTTGAAGGTATATACTGTGCGTACGTGCTCGTACCAAACAGGTTGGTTATAATCTGTTCTGGTTCAATTTTTTTCTGGCACAATTAACTGAATGTATATTTCATCACAAACAAGTTTTTTTTTAGGTTAGATCCGTTTTGAAAAAACCGGTGTATCTTTTTTAGAAGCTATATTCAACTTTCATATTTGATTCTCAATCAGTTTTGAAATTAGTAAGAGAATTGGATTCAAAGAGAATAGTTTTTATTTGCAAGGATATTAGTAGAGGAAAAAAAATGAGGGGTGCATTTACATTATTGGAGATTAATGATGGAGCTAACAACAGTGATGTAATTACTTCTTTAGTTTACGAGATTTGCGAATTTTTTTGCGAAGAGGTATTAGCGTAAAAGTATTGCGATGGTTAAGAATGCCTCACGGGGTAATTAAAGAATGGGGTGCTTACATCAGATACTTAATAGATTTGACGATTACAAGAGACATTGCTAGAGTCAAATATATTGGGTGTTGGTGATATTATGACCCTCCAAGTCCCTTGGGGAAAGGGCTGCACAGTGTATCGGTATCGGATATTTTATTTTTGGGCGTATTGCTATCGCAGATATCTATACAGATTTTTAGTAGCTCGTATAAAAGATATTACTCATATCTACGTTCTTCCTATAAATTCAACCATCAGCAACTTCAAAACGGCACTAAAAACGGCACTTTTGGTGCAATGTCTCAAGTGGAAAAGTTGGGGCTAGTGGACTACCAGCATTTTTAGATTGACGTTTAATGGGTCATTCGAAAGATAATGCTCTTATATAGGTTATGTTTATAATTTATACAAAAAATAAAAAAATTAATTTTTTTTTAAATTATTAATTATATTAAATAAAAAAAAACAAGTTTTTTTTTAAATTAAAGCACGGAACGACGGTAGAACTTAAAACGAACAAAAATTATTCCATATATGAAAGGGGCTGTCCCCGCCGCAACGCCTCGCTCTTTTCGCTAAAGTTTTTTATTGTTTTAAAAAAAGAGTCGTGAGAAAGTCAAACTGTTGCGTAAAAAGCGAGGTGTGGCGGAGGGGACAGCCCCCTTTCATATACAGAATAGAGTTTTATGGATATTGGTAAAAGTAGTATTTTACTTTTAAAAAGTTCAATATTCGAAGCTAGCTTCAGCAAGAGCTTAGGTTAGTAGTGGTGAAACTTGTTATATAAGGAGCGATTGCCCCATATTTTTGAAAAAATACCTTTTTGTGGCATTTATACTCTTCAAAAATAAAATGTTCAATAATCGAATCTAGCGTCAGCATGAGCGTAGGATAGTAGTGGTGGCAATTGAGATATAAGGAGCAATTACCATCTATTTTTGAAAAAATAACTTTTTTTGGCATTTATACTTTTTAAAAATACAAAGTTCAATTTTCAAAACGATCTTCAGCATGAGCTTATAATAGTAGTGGTGAAAAGTTAGATATAAGGAGTAAGTGCCCACTTTTCTTTAATAAAGTACTATGTGTTTCATTTATTAATTAAAAAACTAAAAATTAAAATATTAGAAGATATCTTAAGCCTTTTATTATTTTTTTTTTTTGGAAACATTTTATTTACTTTTAACGTGCCCCCCTAAACTTGAAAAAAAAATACACTGATTCTTCATTTATAATATTACACAAAAATAGATACTAATAGATCTCAACCATTAGATTATTTTATGTGTTGGATATCTTTTTAGATACTGCGAACGTGCCCCCCTAATCTTGAAAAAAAAATACCTTTGCTCTTCATTTATTAAAATAATAATTAATAGCTACTAAGATATCTCAAGAGGGAGCGGATTTGCTATATGGTGACACTTGCTCTCTTAGTAGCACTTTCCCCCTCTAATTGAAAAATACCTTTTTATGTCATTTATACTTTTAAAAAAATTCAATATTCGAATCTAGCTCCAGCAGGAGCTTAGGATAGTAGTGGTGACAATTGAGATCTTAGGAGCACTTTTCACCAATTTTTGAAAAAATAACTTTTTTTGGTATGTTTACTTTTTTAAAATTTCACTCTTCGAAGCTATATACAGCAGGAGATGAGGATAGTAGTGGTGACAAATGAGATATAAGCAACAATTGCCCACTATTTTTGAAAAATAACTATTTGTTTCATTTATACTAAAATAAAATAAAAAGTACAAAATTAGAAGCTAGAGACAGCAGGAGCTTTGGATAGTAGTGGTGACAATTGAGATATAAGGAGCAACTGTCCACTATTTTTGAAAAATAACTTGTTGTGGCATTTATACATTTAAAAAATACAAAGTTCAATATTCGAAGCTATCTTCAGCAGGAGCTTAGGATAGTAGTGGTGACAATTGAGATATAAGGAGCAATTGCCCCCTATTTTTGAAAAAAAACCTTATTTTGTCATTTAATCTTTTAAAAAATACAAAGTACAATAATAGAACATATATTAATATTGTTCTTAGTATAGTAGTTAGTGAAGTTTAGATAAACTTAGACATTGACCCCTATTTTTGAAAAAAATACATAGATTAGGGTGTTCGCCCCTTCTTAACTAACTCTCTCACGCTGCTAAATAGGGTCGAGTGCTTACACCAGTTCCATTTATACTACTGAAGTGGCCTTTTTGAGACAGGGGTACAATATAAAGAATTGGAACAAAATTTTAACCTAGTGTTAAAGGTAAGGTGCTGAGTTATTTTGAACCCCCCTAAGATACGCACGAAGTTTGGTGCATAATAAGTTTTTATCTATTCACCTTACTGCCATTGGAAATTTTTTTTGAATATTTATACTACAATCTAAAATTTAGAGCTAAAAACATAAGAATCAAATTTAGTGGGAAATTTTATCTTTAAATGTGGGTTTATTTTTTCCTTAATAATTTTTTCTTCTTCTTTTTTTTATGGAGTATGTGTATTATTGCATTTACTCTCCCACTTAAAAGCGACAGAGATGGAAAGATACAACATAGATGAAAGCTACCAAAATACTTGGTGAAAATATCACTTTACACATTAACAACTATTCGGGTGAAACAAGAAAACAGTTAAGGAAACTTCTAAAAACACATAAAAAGGACAAACATACCCTTCTGTATAATGGTAGAGATGTGAGACGCTTTAGTCTATTAAATCACGCAATTAAATACCCGTTTTTATCTTTATACCCCGTGATATCGTTATGCAAAGCATTCCAAAAACACAAAAATCGTACGCGACCAAAGATATTTTTTTTTTTTTTTTTTTTTTTATTTTTTCGTTAAAATTGTTTTTTTTATAATTTTTCAATAAATTGTTAAAAAATTTAAAAAATTGAAATATTTTTTTTTATATTTTCGTTTAATATTTATCATTAAGTGCATTAAATAATTAATTAGAATATTTAATTAGCTGTTTGGGTTTTCAGACACCATAGCTAGTTGAAACTATACATAAATATCTTCATTTTTAACCTAATTGCGTATAGTTTAAATAATTCTAGGAGGATGAAGTATTTTTCTACTTAACAACTACATTAATAACTTCCAAGATGATAGTACAGTATGACACAGAATTTATCAGTTACCGAGAGTTCAATAACTCCCCTCGCAATGACTTCCAAGGGTTTTATGACTCCTCCCAACAATGAATTCAGATGGTTTTAAGACTCATCTCACTAGTCATAACTCCGTTCAACCTTGGGCGAAGGTATAAAAGTTTGATGAAGTATTTCTCTGCTTAACAACTACATTAACAGTCTCCAAGATGATAGGACTGTTTGACACCGAATTTATCAGTTTGAAAAAAATCATCTTGCGGTGTTCTATTCGAATGTGCTTTTTTATTATTGTCTATGGATCTCGAAG
Organism: Artemia sp. Qi Xiang Cuo; assembly: GCF_049724085.1. Lineage (NCBI taxonomy): Eukaryota > Metazoa > Arthropoda > Branchiopoda > Anostraca > Artemiidae > Artemia > Artemia sp. Qi Xiang Cuo. The sequence goes on from NC_142803.1 coordinate 54,325,823, forward strand.
AAATTGACTGTTCTCATTGGTTAGTGAACTATAATCTGTTTGAGTATGATAAAAGCTTGTGGAGTACTACATTACGTTATATAAACAGACTGGGATTCTATGATAGAGTGATTACACCACTTCTTAATACTAGTCAGGAACTGAGAAATGTCCAGGAGGAAGTCAGTGAAATTTGCAGCTTTTTCGGGGTTGAAGCACTCTACGTAAAGGGTAATGTGCCTACAGATAAAGTTTTAATTCAAAAGTGTGACCCTAGGATTTCACTTTTCAATCTAGAAGAGTTTAAGTGTCCTAAATTTGAGGGGGGCTATCACCGTCCTGAAGACGAGGTTAGGTTCTTCGCGCAGTGGATACCTAAGAACATACCTGACCCATTTTTTTAAGGTTCATTTAGACTAGGTTACGTGCGCGCACGTAACCTAGTCTAAATGAACCTTAAAAAAAATGAAATAAAGCTATGTCGACTTTGCATGTCTCTCCTGATTGGTCCCTAAAAAACCGGTCTGGTTGAAAACGTGGAGTTTCGTACTGCTCACTTTTTGCACTGTGTAGGAATCAGTGGGGAATCCCCGCTCGTTTGGAAACGTTTCAAGTTTTTCGTACTGCCCACTTTTTGCAATGTGCAGGAACCAGTGGGGGATCCCCGCTCATTTTTGGAAAGGTGCCAAGGAAAGGCATGCAAATAGCATGTAGTTTCAAAACGTGTTTATTACTTGCTTACAAATATTTTCACAATTTCTTGAATGATTTGTACTCTAGGCTTGTCACTGAGACACGTTGTGGCTTTCCCACTATTGCTCTATGACCGGTTATCGACACTACCTAGTTTATTGCATATATTAAATCAGTATTTCTTACACAGTGGAACGATAAACACATAACTAATATCTCTAAAAAAGTGAAGATGAAGCATTTTAAGAAAGTGTGTTCACATGATAGTTTTATTGTATCATTTAATGCTGACAGGGAGAAGTATGTAAACTATGAAATAAGTACAGGTGGTAGTACTCTCGGATACGTATGCGTGTGTTTTTATGACAGTAAGGACTTGATTATCTTTGGAGGATCAAAAAAACTCAACTCTTATGATGGTGGATATGCGAGATTGAGATCTCCGGAGATGATTGCACTCAAAGAGAATGCTAATATAAAAATAATAATTGATAAAGAGGCGCAGCTTCTTGCTAGTGCTTGTGGTAACATGTTACCCAGTGTTAAATCATATCGTCAGCTTTCGGGTATTAGCATTGTAATGAAAGCAAAGACGAAAAGAAAGGCCTACTCTTCTACTAATATCATAAACCATATCCTGTCTACGTGCCGGAACTGTTGCCTGTGTAAAAATAGTGTGATAATAGACAGTGAAATTTCTAGAAAAATAAAAAGGGCATTGGCAGAAAATATCACTAAGGAATATAAAGATGAATCGATGAAAAACAAAGTACCAGCAAACGTTACTGCCATTGATCAAACAGTCAATGAATACAAATAATACCAACGACGAAAAGAATATTGACCCTGTCGATGACACACCTATTAAAATTATGTATGAGTAAAAATGGAATAATGGTTATTCTACTGATTACGAACTAAGAGAAGACAATAGCTATACTATCAAGAGAGTTCATGGTGAAGCATTTTATGGAATAGATTCAAAATGTCCAAAGTTGTTCAATTCTACATGACATTATTTCATTAAAAATATATTATACTTTACATTGTTATGTGTTCATTATTTTTAGAGTAGGCTAGCATATATAACGTTTAGAATTTCTATTAAAACATAGGAGATGTATGAAAAGGATTTACATACATCATATATTTTAATCACTTAATGTATATTATGAAAGGATTGCAAAAAACACGAAAATAATAATAATATTAACTGCTCAATTCACTAAAAAACAATATTATGTATTATTTTATTTTGTTTATAAATAAGATATATTCTTTAATTTATTTTTTTTTTTTATATTATTGCAAAAAAAAAATAAAAATAATAAAATAAAAACAAAAATGAAAAACAAAAACAAAATTTTTATAACATCATTTTTTTTATAAATAAAATATATTAATTAATATATTTTTTTTTATTATTTTCTTGCAAAAAAAAAAAAAACACGACATTTATAAAAATATTAAAAAATAAATTAAAAAAAAAACAAAAATATTTATTAACAACCATTTTTTATAAATAAAATATCTTAATGTATTTAAGTTATAGTATGAATTTATGTATTGTGTATCCATGAGATGACTTCACGAAAGAGTTTGTTACTTGCTTACAATAGAACTATTCTAAAGAACATGAAGGGGTTAAGCTTAAAGATATTTATTGCTTAAATGTATTAACAGGTTTTTTTTTGAGAAAAAAAACAACAACAACAAATGTTTACATAAAAATAGCACTTAGAGTTCACTCTTAAACATCCACAAACGATGGTCCCATGATGTAGGATAGTTTTTAACATGTCTTATGGATTTATCCCGATCAGGTATGTTCTTAGGTATCCACTGTGCGAAGAACCTAACCTCGTCTTCAGGACGGTGATAGCCCCCTTCAAATTTAGGACACTTAAACTCTTCTAGATTGAAAAGTGGAATCCTAGGGTCACACTTTTGAATTAAAACTTTATCTGTAGGTACATTGCCCTTTACGTAGAGCGCTTCAACTCCGAAAAAGCTGCAAATTTCACTGACGTCCTCCTGGACATTTCTTAGTTCCTGACTAGTATTAAGAAGTGGTGTAATCACTCTATCGTAGAATCCCAGTCTGTTTATATAACGTAATGTAGTACTCCACAAGCTTTTATCATACTCAAACAGATTATAGTTCACTAACCAATGATAACAGTCAATTTCTTCGAGATCCATAGACAATAATAAAAAGGCACATTCGAATAGAACACCGCAAGATGATTTTTTCAAACTGATAAATTCAGTGTCAAACAGTCCTATCATCTTGGAGGCTATTAATGTAGTTGTTAAGCAGAGAAATACTTCATCAAACTTTTATACCTTCACTCAAGGTTGAATGGAGTTATGACTATTGAGATGAGTCTTAAAACCATCTGAATTCATTGTGGGGAGGAGTCATAAAACCCCTGGAAGTTATTGCGAGGGGAGTTATTGAACTCTCGGTAACTGATAAATTCTGTGTCATACTGTCCTATCATCTTGGAAGTGGACTGTCTTGTACGTGTCAGGTAAGTCAACCTCTTGATAATCAAACTCGTCACAAATATAGATTGCTATTCCTCTACTAATGTCACTATATTCGATAGTGTTCCAAGGTGTTAAGTATGATCATATAAGTTCTTTGGGAAGAGTTCTTGTAACAACTACTGTTGGGTTTCGGTATAGGATCGCTTTCTATAGTTCATTGTATTTATTTGACAGATAATTTACATTTCTGTAAACGATGTAACACTCACTAGAGCTACTAGTCTTTTTTTTGTCATTCACAAGAACTGCTTCTTCATAATTTGCAAGTCCTTTTTGCCTCTGGCAATAGGCAGGTTACTGTCTCCAGCTGTAGTTTTATCGGCTACTCCTTGATTCAGTCTGTCATATTTTTGTATCGCTAAAAGTTCCACTTCCATTCTGTCATGGCTGAAACTGAAGCTTCTGAACTGACCTTGTGTTTCTACACGTTTGCAGCTAAGTATACGGCCGCAATATCACCATAGAATGTCTCTTTAATCATTTTTTTTATTGGGCGCATCCCCTCACTTGGGTATTTGCCAATCCTGACTCTGAAGCTTGATTTTACTGGTGCTTCAGACAAGTATGTACGATTTATGGAATTCAGATCATGCTGATTTTGATCGCCCTTTGTTTTGCAAGGTCGATTGTCAAGCTTCCCGTACACGACTTTTTTTCTTTTTTCCTATGCTTTCAAAGTTTGTTAGTTGACTGCTCATGCATAAAGAGCTTCACTCTGATTAGGTGTCTCAACCTTTCGCCATATAACCTCATCCAGCTTCTCAAGCTCTCTTCTTGTGTGTTGTTCAACATCATGACCTGAACATATGGAAACACTGTATCGCTCTAATTCCTCTTTCTTATACTTTGAAGGCTTCATCACAGCGTCTAGCTCATTATATATTAAAGCTTGGTTTCGAGCTTCTATAGCACATCTCTTACTTCTACTTTGATAGTGCCCGTAGAGGAGTTTTGTCTATTTCAGGACCGAAAAACCGCAGAAAGTCCAATCTTCTGGATATTATGGTCCAGAGCTTATACCGCAGCTGTTCAGTTTCCTGCGACTAGATCCGACTGTGACAGGAATCACAACGCACTGCACATCCTTCTATTTCCAACCTCCTATCACAAGTGTTACACTTGTCAACATTTTTCTGACGGTAGTTTTCGGGTCTTTTACCTCTAAGTTTGGCAGGCATGTCCTACGTCTAGCACTGGTGATCACTTTTCCGGGTTACCTTTCCAGAAACAAAGGAAGTGTCGATACCTGCTCTCCTATCCCTCACAATAAAGGTAAATAAATACCGTGGCTGCATACGAGGCTTGGGGCATGCACCCTCACCTGTTGTGCTTGTCACCTTGGAGATCGGCATAGTAACCGGTGATGCACCTTAAGACTAAGAAATATATATTTGCTGAGGATAGTATAGATGGCGTGTTAGTGAAGTTGCCATAATAGGTAGCGTTCAGAAAAAGTCTGAAAATAACCTACAACAATTCTTGAAGCGGACACAGACACCAGCACACCACCATACAGTATCTTTAGAGGAAACCAAAACTATTGTACAATAATCTTATACTAGTAAAGCAACAATACTTAATCTCAAACAAAGCAAAATGCTTCAAATCAATTAAATTTTTGAGTAAGTGGAAGTATTATCTTTCATTGAACGTTATTTGCACAGCAAAATTAAATTGACAGAAAGAATTGGAAAACTGGAAAAACGGTCAGTAATTAGTGGTCTAACTTTTCCCTCCCTATATGGCTATGGGGTTTTCTATTGTAGCAAAAATTATCTTTTATCTCAGACCTTTGTTCCGCTTGTGTCGCCATGGGCCCCTAGGGCATCGAGGAAGAGCCTTTAATCATCCCACTTGTTTTCTATAGCTAACACACCCTCCTAGCCGGGTTGGATAACCGTGTTAAGGCTGCGTAAATCAGTACGGTAGTTATGCCGTGGTGTATTCTTGAATCTTTCCTTACGACGGGTGCTTGTTGGTTGTCAGTAAGAGACATCGTTTGGAAGTGGCTGGTCATCCGTGACAATTACCAAGTATCTTCATTTATCGCTTCATTATCGTGTTAGTGAAGTTGCCATAATAGGTAGCGTTCAGAAAAAGTATGAAAATAACCTACAACAATTCTTGAAGCGGACACAGACACCAGCACACCACCATACAGTATCTTTAGAGGAAACCAAAACTATTGTACAATAATCTTATACTAGTAAAGCAACAATACTTAATCTCAAATAAAGCAAAATGCTTCAAATCAATTAAATTTTTGAGTAAGTGGAAGTATTATCCTTCATTGAACGTTATTTGCACAGCAAAATTAAATTGACAGAAAGAATTGGAAAACTGGAAAAACGGTCAGTAATTAGTGGTCTAACTTTTCCCTCCCTATATGGCTATGGGGTTTTCTATTGTAGGAAAAATTATCTTTTATCTCAGACCTTTGTTCCGCTTGTGTCGCCATGGGCCCCTAGGGCATCGAGGAAGAGCCTTTAATCATCCCACTTGTTTTCTATAGCTAACACACCCTCCTAGCCGGGTTGGATAACCGTGTTAAGGCTGCGTAAATCAGTACGGTAGTTATGCCGTGGTGTATTCTTGAATCTTTCCTTACGACGGGTGCTTGTTGGTTGTCAGTAAGAGACATCGTTTGGAAGTGGCTGGTCATCCGTGACAATTACCAAGTATCTTCATTTATCGCTTCATTATCGTGTTAGTGAAGTTGCCATAATAGGTAGCGTTCAGAAAAAGTATGAAAATAACCTACAACAATTCTTGAAGCGGACACAGACACCAGCACACCACCATACAGTATCTTTAGAGGAAACCAAAACTATTGTACAATAATCTTATACTAGTAAAGCAACAATACTTAATCTCAAACAAAGCAAAATGCTTCAAATCAGTTAAATTTTTGAGTAAGTGGAAGTATTATCCTTCATTGAACGTTATTTGCACAGCAAAATTAAATTGACAGAAAGAATTGGAAAACTGGAAAAACGGTCAGTAATTAGTGGTCTAACTTTTCCCTCCCTATATGGCTATGGGGTTTTCTATTGTAGCAAAAATTATCTTTTATCTCAGACCTTTGTTCCGCTTGTGTCGCCATGGGCCCCTAGGGCATCGAGGAAGAGCCTTTAATCATCCCACTTGTTTTCTATAGCTAACACACCCTCCTAGCCGGGTTGGATAACCGTGTTAAGGCTGCGTAAATCAGTACGGTAGTTATGCCGTGGTGTATTCTTGAATCTTTCCTTACGACGGGTGCTTGTTGGTTGTCAGTAAGAGACATCGTTTGGAAGTGGCTGGTCATCCGTGACAATTACCAAGTATCTTCATTTATGCACTCTAATTACGTTTGTCATAAGTGGATGTTCTGTGGCATCTTGTGTTGACTGGTTTTCGATATTCTGGGTCCAAGGGATATTCAATATTCATCTGATGCACATGTTTTCGAACGCTTGAACTCGAAAAATTATAGTTGAAACAAAAAAACATCAGATTTAAAAATCTTGCAACTCGATAGCACCTATTAAGAGAAGTTCTGGCATGAATAGTTTCCACTTATCCTGATAGATAAGTATAGAGGCGTCGTTTGGGAGGGGCAAGGGGGGTCTGTTGCCCCCCTAGTAATGCGGAGATAAAATTATTATATAGCCCATGCTCCTTTGATATCCAAAAGTAGACCCTCTTCCCCCCCTCCCCAATGAAAATGTGTAAATTCGCCCCTGGATAGGTACACCAAGAATTTTCTATCTAGAAAAGAACAATCTGCAGCTTATTGAGCCCTGACACACAATAAGCGAACAATTAATTTAATAGGCTTCAATATACGCTATTAAACACAGTTCAACCGTTACAATTGCCTATTGAATCCCAAAAATGACGAAAATTAATCGTAATATGCCTATATAACGCGGAAAAAAAAAAACAAGTTCTGGGCTTTTGAAAATGATCCATAAAACTTTTTTCTAATCGACCAAAACTTTTATTTGTGAACTCTTACCCTAAGAAAATCCACATACGAGTGGAAATAAGGTCATCTAATACAATTCAAACTAATAACGAACAGACTTTTATGAAGCAACAAATGTAAATTGAAATTAAAATGAATAAGGAACAAATAATAACACTGCAAAAGGAATAATATAATAAATACAATATAAAAAAGATAAAAAATAATAATATAAGTTTAAAGAAAACATAAAAAACAAATAATCATAGGCAGCGCAATAGCGTTGCCTAAGTAAAGAACGAGGTTGGCACAATGTATTATTTGGTTATTTGTTTATTTTGTTTTTTGGTTTGGTTCTTTCAGACCAGGGTACTTTGTATCGAAGGAGTTGTTGTAGAAACTTTGAAAAAGGGCTCATTAGATTGGAAATTGGAGTGGCTTGTGCCCTTTTTAATAGTAGAAAGGGATAGGCAACTGACAACCCTTCCACACCCACTATTTCCCCAAACAGATCCAATCAAAATTTTGAGATAGCCATTTTGTTCAGCTTAGTTGATTTCCAGATAGAAATTATCTATTTGAGGAGGACACTCCCCAACATCCTTCAGGGCAAGGGTTGTAAATTATGCCCTGAGGGCATATAAGGTTTTTATAGAAAGGGTTGTCGTAGAAACTTCAAAAAAGGCTCGTTCGATTGGGAATTCAGAGGGCTAGTGCCCTTTTCAATAGTCGAAAGTAATAGGAGGGCAGCTAAACCCCCTATCACAGCCATCTTTTTCCCAAACACATCCAATCTAAATTTTGAGATATACATTTTGTTCAACGTAGTTGAAAGTTCTGGAAATTAGATCTTTGTGGATGACGCTCCCCCCAGCCCTCAGGGCAAGGGTAGTAAGTTATGCCCTGGGGGCATACAAGATTTTTTAGGGAAAGCGTTGTCATAGAAACTTCAAAAAGGGCTCCTTTGATTGGAAATTGAAATGGTTAGTGCCCTTTTTGATAGTCGAAAGGGATTGAAAAGGCAATTAACACCTCTTCCACGCCCACCATTTATCCAAATACATCCAATCCAAATTTTGAGATAGCCATTTTATTCAAAGTAGTTGAAAGGTCCGGAAATTATATCTTTGAGGTTGACAGTCCCCCCACAGCCCTCAGGGTAAGGGTTGTAAGCTAGGCTCTGGGGGCATATAAGGTTTTTATTGAAAGCTTTGTCGTACAAACTTGAAAAAGGGCTCATTCGATTTGAAATTCAAAGGGCTAGTGCCCTTATTAACAGTCGAAAGTGATTTAAGGGCAACTAACCCCCCTCTCACTTCCACATTTTCCCCAGACATGGGGACTTTACTTAAAACAGTACTTTTTCCTACTTCGGCTCCTTATTTACTCAAATGGCTGTCAAAATGGCAATCAAATGGCTGAATTCAATATTATTATTTGAAATCTAGGTCCTCCCATTGGCCTAGCTGAAAAGGATTTCTTTTTCAGTTTTGTCTCTCTCAAATTCACAAAAAAATAGTTTATAGGTCAGAAGAATGACCCCGAAGCGTTAGAAACCTTGTAAGGTGAGAATAAGTTTAACCAGCCTTGTTCCCGAAACAGCTTATGACGAAAGTTTTGAGAAATAGCAGGCACATGCTGTTGCAGTGTAACTTACTCTGCAGATAACAACCTCACAGACAACTTGGTAATGTACTTTAAACTAGTGTAATTTAAAATCCTTTGATAAATTATAGTATAAACTATCATGTAAGAGAAATAAGCCATAAATTATAACTATAGTTAAATAGTAGCCTAACTACGTACTATACAAAGTTGAGACGAGACTTAAAAAAAATAACGAAACCCATTCGTCCCATCTACTATTCTTTCTTCTGAATCAAGTAGTAAACATACAAACAACTACTCTTCATTCTTTAACAATAGAAATAAAATGCAACTTACTATGGCACGCTTTCCCTAGCCAGATGTAAAACAAAACAAAACGTACGAACAATTAGCCACCGACAGACAATTTGAAGTTTTTTTTCCGTCTCCATGGACCACTGATAACTGACAACAACCTTTTGCGTTCTCAGTGCGAGTCACAACCAGGGTTGCCCCCCAGCGAGGAAAATCATCACTAGATTTTAGTGATTTGTTGTTTGTTTTATTGATTTTCTTCAGTAGTCAGTGATTTATGTGTTAATTTAGTGATTTTGTTGTTTTGGCAAAGAATCACTCAAAATAGTGATAAATCACTAGGGGTGGCAACCGTGGCCACAACACTGTCACCGTCACCATTCAACCTCCTTGCTCATGGTCTCCCCTTCACTTTTTTTTTCTCACTTCACAGAAACGTTTCAGTCTTAAGCTTATACCACTGACTGTATATGAATAATTTTACTGTGTGAAGAAATTTGAAAACGATGGATATTTTCATTTCTTATTTCTCGAATATTAATTCTTAGTACTCGATATTATAATTTAGGAAGGAGACTTAAAAATTTCGTCTGTGAGGGTAGATCGGCCCTGTCACCCCTCCCTTGAGTCTGTTCTTGGTCGCGTTGGGGTAATCTCTTTCACATGGTCATGGATCAGTTTCCTGTACGTTGCCTGTTCGTCAGAAATAATAATGAACTATACTCGTAAATAGCTTTAAATTTGTCGGGGTGCATCTTTCGATTCGGAGGGAGGGGGTTGGATGTAATAAATTACCATGAATCTAAAATTTTAAATTATGAAGTGATTCTACTGTCTCTGTCACCAATAGTGTTTATTGTGAGCTTTTATATTTTTCTCTGCTCCCACTTTTCTTTTATAACGACAGTTTTAAATAAAGCTGCAATACTAAATAGGAATACTGTTAATTAATTTTTTGAATACACTTTTAGACCCAAAAAATTGCTGAATAGCTGCAAGACTGGAGACCTTGCGATCAACTCCATTCCTATTTGAGGAGTGGCGCCCCTCAAGGAAATTATAGCCTAGTAAACAACAGAGCATACGCACGGGATTCTGAATAATGGATAATTTTCTGGGCTTGGTATGTTTTGACGGGCGTCTTCGGGCTGGAAAACCTCTTCCTAGCTAATTTACCTATTATGGGCTGCCTCCCCGTAGTAGCATAATATTTGTAGGCATGAATATATAATGAGTCGGAGGTAATAGGCTTGAGATTGTCTGTGCAGGATTTCAACTCTTGTTGATAGAAGAGCATCGCCAAGTGCTGAAAACCATGTTGTGACCAAGATGGGCCCAGTATTGCACAAAGCCCCCATTCATGGAGGCCTCAGGGAGTTCTTGCTGTCCTGTTCTAAGCCGGCTTAAGCACTTCGGTGTAGACTTGAGAAGATATCAAAAATGATATCGTATCAACATTTTGACTGACGAATTCAGACGATTCGAACTGGATTTATTACCAGTTTCAGAAACTCATATCCCAGGGGTAGGAAGTATGAAATTAGGTGATATAGAATTTGTTTACTCAGGCAGGAAGGATGGGGTACATAGACAGGGAGTAGGGCTCATGATGAATAAGGAAGCTGCCAAGTGTTGTTTAGGCTGGGAATGTATTAGTAACAGAATACTAATTGCTTCCTTTATGACTAAAAAGTCCAGGGTATCAGTTATAGTAGTATATGCCCCTGTAGAATCGACTGATGGAGATACAGGTGACTCAGATGAATTTTACTTACAGTTACAGGAACAAATAGACAGAGTCCCAGGTAGAAATTTGATGTTTTTATTGGAAGATTTTAACGCCCAGATTGGTAGAATTAGGGATAGATGGTATCCTAGCCTAGGTAAATTTGGTGTAGGAAAAGAAAACAGTAATGGATACAGACTTTTGCATTTTTGTAGGTATAACGATCTAGTTATAACCAATACAGTGTTTGGTGATAAAATCGCTCATAAGTTAACATGGTATTCAAGTGACGGTCAGTCAGTTAAACTTATGGGTGAAATTATTGTAAACTGAAGACTGGCAGGATCAATACAAGATACTAGGGTATATTGAAGTGCTGTTATTGATGTTGAAACTTAAGATCACTATCTAGTTGTGTCAAGGGTTAATTTAAAGCTGAAATATCGGAAGGGTAACTACCTCCCGGGAAGCTATAAAGTAGATAGACTCAAGGATGAGAATTTGAGAGACACTTTCCAGGGACAGTCGAATACTAAACTTGAAATTTTAAAAATAGACAATGTGGAAGATGGTTGGAATAATTTTAGAAAAATAATTTGTGAAGTCGCAGAAGGTGTCTTAGGGAAGAAAGCTAGGACTGCAGCTACGAATATTAGTGACAAAGCATTATGTTTGATAGAAAGGAGAAGGGACTTGTACAAGAATTTTCTGACTGATAGATCATGTGAAAACAAAAGGAATAAAAAGAAAGTGGAGAAAGAATTAAAATATGAATTAAGGACGTGTGAAGTGGAGGCAATGGATAAAATTGCCGAGGATCTGGAAGATGCAGCTAGACGGAATAATAGTAAAATATTGTACTGGTATGTTAACAAATTGAGAGGGAGTAGTCAATGCGGACTTGGCCCAGTTAAAGATAGGAATGAGGACGCAATTAGCGATAAGAAAAAAACTAAAGAGAGATTGTTCGGACATTTTAAGGATTTACTTAACCGAGATAGAGTTGAAGGAAGAGATATAGAGGAAAATGAAAAATGTTTGTGATACATTGGATTTGAAGGAAGATCTGTTTGTGAGGAGGAATTAGCGACAGTACTAAAACGATTAAAAAATAATAAGGCTCCAGGTGCTGATAGGGTTGTAAATGAGTTTCTTAAATATGGTGGCTCTGAGGTTATAAATAAGTTACTGAAGATTATGAATATGATTTTTGAAAAAGGGGAAGTACCTAATGATTTTAGGAAAACCTTAATTAAGCCACTTTATAAGAAAGGTGATAAAAGTGAGTGTGGTAATTATCGAGGGATTAGTCCGGTCTCTGCAGGTAGTAAAATACTTAGTAATATGATACTTTTTAGACTGAGAGATATCGTAGACAAAGCTTTAAGAGAAGAATAGTGCGGTTTTAGAAAAGGTAGAGGATGTGTCGACCAAATTTTCACTCTTAGGTTAATAATTGAGAAGTGCCTGAGTTTTCAAACACCTTTGGTCATCAGTTTTATAGATTATGAGGAAGCGTTCGATTCTGTTGGTAGAAGAGCTTTAGTAAGGGTTTTATCCTTGTATGGTATACCAGACAAATACATTAAAGTGATTAGTGCTATGTACGAGAATAACACTGCTGCTGTTAAGGTAGGAAATGAGGTTAGCAGCTGGTTTTGTATTAAATCAGGAGTTAAGCAGGGTTGTGTTCTATCCCTCTTTATATGGATTATTTTGATAGACTTTGTCTTAAGGAGACCAGGAAAGGCAATGGGAGACCACGGAATCAAATGGGGAGGAAAAAGTCTCCTGGACTTAGATTATGCTGATGATTTGAGCATCCTAAATGAAAGTGTGAGGAAAATGAATGAATTTTTAGAGGTTTTGCGAGTTCAGGGTGCTAGAATAGGGTTGAAAATTAATGTTAAG
>NC_142803.1:54339035-54387247 GCF_049724085.1 Artemia sp. Qi Xiang Cuo
TATTTCAGTTGTGTTTTGTTATGGTTTACCTTGTCACAGTTATATTTTCCTGATTGTTCAAAGTTCATTTTGAATTTCTGTCGTTCAAATGGATTATTTGAAATTTTTCTGTAGCGTTTGGTTGTGGTTTACCTTGTCAGAGTTACATTTTCAGGATTTTTTCAAAACTCATTTTGAATTTCTTTCGTTGAAAAGCAAGAGTAGGATTATTTTAATAGTGTTTGGTTGTGTTTTACCTTGTCAGAGATACAAGTTCCTGAATGATCATACAAAATTTTGAATTTAAATCGTTGAAATTCAAGATATGGAATATTTCAATGGTGTGTGATTGGAGTTTACTTTGTCAAAGTTACATCCTCCTGATTGTTCAAAGCTTATTTTGATGTTCATACCTTTAAAATTCGGATCTGATATTTTTAAGTAGTGTTTGGTTGTGGTTTAACTTATCACACTTACATCTTATAAATTTTTCAAAGTTCTTTGTTGCTTTACAAAAATGAATATAAATAGTTTTTATATTTCTGTTGTGTTATGTTGTAGTTTAACTTGTCACAGTTACATTCTCTTAATTTTTCAAAGTTTATTTTGAATTTCTTTTTTTGAAATGCAAGAGTTGGAATATTTCAGTAGTGTTTGGTCGTGGTTTACCATGTCACAGTTACATTTTCTTAATTTTTCTAAGTTCATTTTGAATTTCTTTCGTTGCAATGCAACAGTTGGAATATTTCAGTAGTGTTTCGTTATGGTTTACATTGTCACAGTTACATTTTCTTGATTTTTCAAAGTTCATTTTGAATTTCTTTCATTGAAAGGCAAGAATTGGAATATTTCAGTAGTGTTTGGTTGTGGTTTACCTTGTCACAGTTAAATTTTCTTGATTTTTCAAAGTTCATTTTAAATTTCTTTCGTTTAAATGAAAGAGTTGGAATATTTCAGAAGTGTTTGGTTGTGGTTTACCTTGTCACAGTTACATTTTCTTGATTTTTCAAAGATTATTTTGAATTTCTCTCGTTGAAAAGCAAGAGTTGGATTATTTCAGTTGTGTTTGGTTTTGGTTTACCTTGTCACAGTTAAATTTTGTTGATTTTACATAGTTAATCTGAATTTATTTCCTTGAAATGCAAGAGTTGGAATATTTCAGTAGTGTTTGGCTGTGGTTTAAATTTTCACAGTTACACTTTCTTGATTTTTCAAAGTTCATTTTGAATTTATATCGTTAAAACGTAAGAGTAGGAATATTACAGTATTGTTTAATTGTTGTTTACTTTGTCAGAGTTACATTCTCTTTTATTTTTCAAAGTTCGTTATGTATTTCTTTAGTTGAAATATTTTTTTGTCGTGATTTACCTTGAAACAGTTAAATTTCCTGATTTCTATTAGGTTAGGTTAGGCAAAATAAAGTTATATTAAGGTTAAGTTAGGTTAGGTTAGGTTAGCCTCGGTAAGTGTGCCCCCGTAGGGTAACCTAACCAACCCGAGCTTAACCTTAAACTAACTTGATCTAGCCGAACCGAACCTAACACAAATAAGGAAATATAACAGTGTCAAGGTAAAGCACGACAAAACATATTTCAACTAAAGAAATCCATAATGAACTTTGAAAAATAAAAGAGAATGTAACTCTGACAAAGTAAACAACAACGAAACACTACTGAAATATTCAAACTCTTGCATTTCAACGATAGAAATTCAAAATGAACTTTGAAAAATTAAGAAAGTGTAACTTTGACAAGGTAAACCACAACGAAACACTACTGAAATATTCCAACTCTTGCTTTTCAACGAAAGAAATTCAAAATGAACTTTGAAAAATCAAGAAAATGTAACTGTGACAAGGTAAACCACAACCAAACACTACTGAAATATTCCAACTCTTGCATTTCAACGAAAGAAATTCAAAATGAACTTTGAAAAATCAAGAAAATGTAACTGTGACAAGGTAAACCACAACCAAACACTACTGAAATATTCCAACTCTTGCATTTCAACGAAAGAAATTCAAAATGAACTTTGAAAAATCAAGAAAATGTAACTGTGACAAGGTAAACCACAACCAAACACTACTGAAATATTCCAACTCTTGCATTTCAACGAAAGAAATTCAAAATGAACTTTGAAAAATCAAGAAAATGTAACTGTGACAAGGTAAACCACAACCATAAACAACTTAAAGAGACCAGCTAGAGAAAGTAAACGAAAGTAATTAAAAAAGAAAATTGAAAAATCCTGTGACTTTAAGTGTGGCATTCTGCTACACAACAAACCCCTTCAGAAATAGTCAAACGATTTAATCTCAACTTAAGTTGTTCGGTAAAAACTTAGGAAACTCGAGGAAGTCGGCCTGGGACCTTTTACAACAAAACCATACACATTTGATGTATTCCATTTCTTGCGTTTCATAGAATGAAGTTCAGTCTGATATGAGAAGAATCAAGAGAATGTAACTCTCACAACATGAACCCCAACGAAACAAAATTGTAATAATTCATATCATGAAGGTTAACAACTGAAATTCAAATAAACTATGTAAATTCGTTAGACTGTTATTTTGACATGGTAAACCACGACCAAACACTTCTGAAATATTCCAACTCTTGCATTTCAATGAAAGAAATTCAAAATGAACTTTGAAAAATCAAGAAAATGTAACTGTGACATGGTAAACCACAACCAAACACTATTTAAATATTCCAACTCGTACATTTAAATGAAAGAAATTCAAAATGAACTTTGAAAAATTAAGAGAATGCAAGTGTGACAAGTTAACCAGCATCCAAACATAACATATATATTCAAATTCTTACATTTCATTGTCTGAAATTAAAAATAAAATTCCACAAATCAAGAAAATGTAACTGGGATATGGTAATACACAGCCAAAAACTACTGAAATATTCCAACTCTTAGATTTCAACGAAAGAAATTCAGAATGAACTTTGAAAAATCAAGAAAATGTAACTTTTACAATGTCAACCAAAACCAAACAATACTTAAATCTTAAAAATATGTAAATAAAAAAAAATATATAAACCATAAACTTTGATAAATCTAGTAAGTTTAACTGCGACAATGTAGAATAAAACAAAAAAATAATTGAATATTACAACTAATTCATTTTGGCGAAAGAAATTCAACATGATTGTTGAAAAATTAAGATAAAGTAACTTTGACAATTGAAACAATTACCAATTACTCCTAAAATATTACAACTCTTGCATTTCAACAAAATAAATTAAATATGAACTTTGAAAAATCAAGAAAATGTAACTGTGACAAGGTAAACACCTACCAAACACAACTGAAATATTCTAACTCTTGCATTTCAACGAAAGAATTTCAAGATGTACTTTGAAATATAAATAAAATGTAAATGTGACAAGGTAAACCAAAATAAAACACCACTGTAATATTCCAACTCTTGCATTTCAACGAAAGAAATTCAAAATGAACTTTGAAAAATAAAGAAAATGTAACAATGACAAGGTAAACCATTACAAAACACTACTGAAATATTCCAACTCTTGCATTTCAACGAAAGAATTTCAAAATGAACTTTGAAAAATCAAGAGAATGTAACTCTGACAAGGTGAACCAAAACCAAACACTACTGTAACAGTCCAACTCTAGCATTTCATAGAAAAAAATTTAAAATTGACATAGAAAGAAAAAGCAAATTTATCTCTCACACCGTAGACAAAAACAAAAAACTACTGAAATATTCTAACTCTTGAATTTAAATGAAGGATTTTCGAAATGAAATTTTAACAATCCAGAAAGTATAACTGTGGCAAGGCCAACCACCACCATACACTCCTGAAATATTCCAAATGTTGAATTTCAAATAAAAAAATTCCAATTGAACTTTGAAAAATCAGAAAAATGTAACTGTGACAAGGTAAACCACAACCAAACACTACTGAAATATTCCAACTCTTGCATTTCAACGAAAGAAATTCGAAATGAACTTTGAAAAATCAAGAGATTGTAACTGTAACAAGATAAACCATAACCAAACACTACTTAAATATTCCAAGTCTTGCATTTCAACGAAGTAAATTCAAAATGAACTTTGAAAAATCAATAAAATCTAACTTGGACAATGAAAACCACAAAAAAACACTAATGAAATATTCCAACTATTGCATTTAAACGAAATAAATTCAAGATGAACTTTAAAAAATAAAGAAAATGTAACTGTGATAATGTAAACCACACCGAAACACAACTGAAATATTCCAACTCTTGAATTTCAACGAAAGAAATTCAAAATTAACTTTGAAAAATCGATAAAATATAAACCTGATAAGGTAAACCACAACCAAACAATACTGAAATATTCCAACTCTTGAATTTCAACTAAATAAGTTCAAAATGAACTTTTGAAATCAAGAAAATGTAACTGTGACAAGGTGAACCACAACCAAACACTACTGAAATATTCCAACTCTTGCATTTCAACAAAAAAAATTCAAAATTAACTTTGAAAAATCACAGTAATGTAACTTTGACAGATTAAACAACAACAAAACACTACTGAAGTATTCCAAATCTTGAATTTCAACTAAAGAAATTCAAAATAACCTTGAAAAATAATGAAAATTTAACTGTGACAAGGTAAAACACAACCAAACACTACTGAAACATTCCAACTCTTTCATTTCAACGAAACAAAATTCAAAATGAACTTTGAAAAATCATGAAAATGTACCTGTGACAAGATAAACCACTACAAAAAACAACTGATATATTCTAACTCTTGCATTTCAACGAAATAAATTCAAAATGAACTTTGAAAAATCAGGAAAATGTAACTGTGACAATGTAAACCAGAACCAAACACTACTTAAATATTAAAACTCTTTTATTTCAATTAAATAAATTCGAAATGTACTTTGAAAATAAAGAACATGTAACTTTGATAAGGTAAACCAGAACAAAACACTCCTGAAATATCCCAACTATTTAATTTTAACGACAGAAATTCAAAATAAACTTTGAAAAATCAAAAAAATGTAACTTTGACAAGGTAAACCACAATCAAACACTACTGAAATATTCCAACTCTTGCATATCAATGAAAGAAATTCAAAATGAACTTTGAAAAATCAAGAAACTGTAACTGTGACAAGGTAAACTACTTAAATATTCCAACTCATGCATTTCAACGAAAGAAATTAAAAATGAACTTTGAAAAATCAAGAAAATGTAACTGTGACAAGGTAAACCACAACGAAACACTACTGAAATATTCCAACTCTTGAATTTCAATTAAAGAAAATAAAAATGAACTTTTAAAAATCAAGAAAATGTAACTGTGACAAGATACACCACAACCAAACAATACTGAAATATTCCAACTCTTGCATTTCAATGAAAGAAGTTCAAAATTAACTTTGAAAAATCAAGAAACTGTACCTGTGACACGGTAAACCACAACCAAACACTACTGAAATATTCCAACTCTTGCATTTCAACGAAGGAAATTCAAAATGAACTTTGAAAAATCAAGAAAATTTAACTCTGACAAGGTAAACCAAAACCAAACACTACTGAAATATTCCAACTCTTGAATTTCAAAGAAAGAAATTCAAAATGAACTTATGAAAAATCAAGAAAGTGTAACTGTGACAAGGTAAACCACAACGAAACACTATTGAAATATTCCAACTCTTGCATTTCAATAAGATTAGCTCAAAATGTACTTTGAAAAATTAAGAAAATGTAACTGTGATAAGGTAAACCATAACCATACACTACTGAAATATTCAAAGTCTTGCGATTAAACAAAAGAATTTCTAAATGAACTTTGAAAAATCCATAAACTGTATATGTGACACGGTAAACCACAACCGACCACTAGTGAAATATTCCATCTCTGGCACTTCAACGAAAGAAATTCAAAATGAACTTTGAAAAATCAAGAGAATGTAACTGTGACAAGGTAAACCACAACCAAACACTACAGAAATGTTCCAACTCTTGCATTTCAACTAAAGAAATTCAAGATGAACTTTGAAAAATTAAGGGAATGTAACTGTAACAAGTTAAACCACAACGAAACCAAAATTAAATATTCCAACTCATGCATTTCAACGAAAGAAATTCGAAATGAACTTTGAAAAATAACGAGAATGTAACTGTGACAATGTAAACCACAACCAAACACTAATGAAACATTCCAACTCTTGCATTTCAAAGAAAGAAATTCAAAATTAATTTTGAAAAATCAAGAAAATGTAACTGTGACAAGGAAAACAAAAACGAAACACTACTGAAATATTCCAACTCTTGCATTTCAACGAAAGAAATTAAAAATTAACAATGAAAAATCATTATATTTTATCTTTGACAATTTAAAAAACATACAAACACTACTGAAATAATACAACTCGAGAATTTCAGTTAAAGAAATTAAAAATGAACTTTAAAAAATTATGAAAATGTAACTGTGACAAGGTAAACTACAACCAAACACAAGTAAAATAGTTCGGGTCATGTATTACAACGTTAGACATTCAAAATTTACAATTAACAATCAGTAGTATTTAGGTGTGACTATTCAAACCGTTACCTAACACTACTGAAGTTTTACAAGTCTAATAATTTAAAAGATGGCATTCAAACGGAAACTTAATAAATCAAGAAAATTTCACTGTGACAAGTTAAACCATACCCAAACACAACGGAAATATTCCAACTCTTACATTTCAATGAAAGAAATTCGAAATGAACTTTGAAAAATCAAGAAAATGTAACTGTGACACGGTAAACCACAACCAAACACTACTGAAATATTCCAACTCTTGCATTTCAACGAAAGAAGTTCAAAATGAACTATGAAAAATCAAGAAAATGCAAGTGTGACAAGGTAAACAACAATAAAAAACTACTGAAATATTCCAACTCGTGCATTTCAACAAAAAAAAATCAAAATTAACTTTGGAAAATCAAAAAAATGTAAGTGCGACAAGGTAAACCACAACCAAACACTACTGAAATATTCCAACTCTTGCATTTCATCGAAAGAAAATCAAATTAACATTTAAAAAACAACAAAATGTAACTGTGACAAGGTAATCCACAACCAAACACTACTGAAATATTCCAACTCTTTCATTTCAATAACAGAAATTCAAAATGAACTTTGAAAAATCAAGAAAATGTAAATGTGACGAGGTAAACCAAACACTACTGAAATATTCCAACTCTTGCATTGCAATGAAAGAAATTCAAAATGAACTTTGAAAAATCAAGAAAATGTAACTCTGACAAGGTAAACCACAACCAAACACTACTGAAATATTCCAACTCTTGCATTTCAACGAAAAAAATTCAAAATGAAATATGATAAAACAATAAAATGTAACTGTGACAAGGTAAACCACAACCAAACACTACTGAAATATTCCAACTCTTGCATTTCAACGAAGGAAATTCAAAATGAACTTTGAAAAATCAGACCTTTGGAGGGGGGAGGGGCCGGGGGAGGGGGTCGTTCTGTGTCTCAATGCACAAAAAAAGTATAAAAAATGGGGGAGGGAAGGGGAGGGGAGGAGGGGAGGGGAGGAGGAGGGAGGAGGGAGGAGGAGGAGGGGAGGAGGAGGAGGGGAGGGGAGGGGGAGGAGGGGAGGGGAAGGGGAGGAGGAGGGAGGAGATGGAGGGAGAGGGGCCCAACCCATTGGGGTTGGGGTAGGGGACCTCACAACATTGTTCAAATGGAACTTGTGTATTATAAGGACCACAGAGTTTTACCCCCAAATTCTCTTCTAAAATCATCTTTTAGATCATCTTTTAAAATGTCCCTAACTGTTTCGCCGAAATAATTCCATAACCTGTCTAAAACAGTTTCGCCCAAATAATGCCTAAACGTAAATTCAGCGTGTTCCTGTTGTTTTTGGCATCTCTGCGCTGAAGCATTTCAAATTAATAAGAAACCTGATTCCCGCACTAAAACAATTCATCGCTAAGATGTTTCTTGGAGAATTGTTTCCATGGCAATGTTTATTAATATCTTTTGGATTTTGACCGGTAGAACTGTTTCCGAGGCAATGACATTAATGACTTAGATCTATTCCTGTAGAATCTTTTCTAGGCAAAAATTTTTAAAGTCTGAGAGACGATGTCATTGGTTGATTGATCTGTCAAGAAAGGGGAAATAATTTGTTGTTTCTAAGGGGAATTATTGATTCACGATAGGGGAATTGAGGTCGACAGCACAGATGTTCCAAATTTCTGGAAACTCATAACATTTGCCAAATCAAGTTCTCAGGTTAGGTTCGCCAAACAATCTCATAACATTCGCCTCGAGCATGTCCATTCTCTCTGACAACGAACAGACATAAAACAGGAACATAAATTGCTGTTGACATCCATAAATGTGACAAAGTTCCTGTTTTTTCATTCTCACTAACAAAATCCATGGAATCAGACATAAATGTGTGAAAGTTCCTGTTTTTCAATTTTACACTGACAAAAATCATAAAACAGCCATAACCAACCCTGAAAAACATCAAATAAATTGACCAACACACAAAACCATCCATGAAAACAGACATAAATGTGAGAAAATTCCTGTTTTTCCAAGTGAGAAAATTCCTGTTTTTTCATTCTCACTGAGAAAACCATAAACCACGTGGTGCGTTCCGGAGTAGAGCCCCCCTTACTACTAACAAGGCATTTAATAATACAGTATCAAACTGGACTATGACAGGAAAAATCCATCATAGATCAAATCCTGGTCATCAAACAAACCATGGATCGTTACTTGGAATTTGGCAAAAAAGTATACCAACTGTTCATTGACTTCAAGCAAGCTTTTACGTTATCTGGTGAGAAGGTATTTGGCATATTTTAATTCACTACGGAATTCCCTATGATAATATTGACATTATACAGAGTCTGTACGAGATAGCGAGAAGCATGATGCAGACTTGTGTAAGACTTAACCGAAGAATTTTTTTTACCTCCACAGGCGTTCTCTAAGGATAACTCTTTTTACCCACTCTGTTCTGGCTATTCATAGAGGCTCTGCAGGCACTCGTCCCTTACAACAAGAGGTAATATTACTTACTTACTTAGGTCCTCCTACGCCTGGGGGCACATAAGGCAGCAACAGTGATTCGCCACGACGACCTGTCCTGAGCCTTCAACCATAGTTCCTCCAACGAGGACCTCGCCAGCTTCGCCTCCTTCATTAGCGACCTGCCAAGGGTCATTTTTGGTCTCCCTGATTTGCGGAGACCGGGGGATGTCCAACACCATGCATTGTGCGGCAGCCTTCCGTCCCCCATTCGCACCATCTTCCCCCAATACATCCATCACCGCTTTCTAATAAGATCAAGGATGGGGGTATGATTTGTCATACGATAGATTTCATCATTTTGTATTCTTTCTGTCCAATGTATATTTAGGATATACCTTAGGCAATTATTGTCGAATGCCTGGAGTCGTCGTTCTAGTTTAGCAGTGATGCTCCAAGTTTCGCAACCGTACATAAGGACAGAGACCACGTTGCTATTATAAATTTTAAGCTTTAACTTCTGGGAATATTTATTATTTCTCAAAACATTTCTAAGGTAGCTGAAAGCAGACCCAGCCAATGTTATTCGGCACAGTATTTCTCTTTCGGAATTGGCATCTTGCGTAAGAATGCTGCCGAGATACTTGAACTCTCTCACTTCCTCAATTTCCTCGTTGTTAACCAAAAGTCCTTCGGCTAAGTCAGGTATGACTGCATTCAACATTGATTTGGTCTTGTTAGCATTTATGGAGAGTCCGACAGCATTTGCCATACGACCGAGTTCATTAATGTTGCGTTGCATATCTTCTGGGTCGGGTCGGTCGAAAACAGGATCAGCCGCTGTGTGGCATGTTCGAAACAGGTGTTTGTGTGGCCTGGCCGCGTAGAAACAAAAATGAATTCTTGTCGAAAAGGGGCATGTTTGACGAGCTTCTGGGTCGTGGGTAATAAGCGCAACATCGTCAGCAAAATCACCATCATTGAGTTCTCTCAGTGGATTTAATTGTATACCGCCACTAAAACTGCATCCACGGAGAACAAAATCTATCACTATGGCAAACAGTAATGGTGATAGAATGCAGCCCTGCCTTACACCTGACTGAACAGAAAACCACTCCGTTAGGCCACCCTCTGTCTGTACTGCGCACATGATATCATGATATAGCGCTTTAATTATATTTACAATTTTGGTCATATTAGGTAATATTAGGATGATATTTCTTCGACCTGCTCGCTTATGCTGATGTCATCGATCGCCTGAAAGGAGAAATAGAAGAGCTCCAAGGGAGTGCAGACACTGGCAACGACGCAGCTGTACATTTTGAAAGAAGGGAAATGCTAAGAAGATAAAGGCGATGAAAGTAGGACAGTACATAGAGATAGGTCTGCCTCATACCATATTATGTATGAGGCAGGCAAAGAAATAGATAGGGTCGATCATTTTGTTTACCTAGAAAGAGTGCCAACATCCAAAAATAAATCTTCATAGGATATCAGACGAGGGCTGACTCTCAACTCTGTATGTTTCAAGTCACTTCCACTTTATTAAAATAAACATCTATCTATAAAACTTAAAATACGACTTTACCTTGCTTTGGTCATTCCGGTTGCAACCTATGGTCGAAAGAAATAGACTCTAAAAGCCACTACTAACCACCGACTGTTGGCTTTCGAAACTAAACCACCCCAAAATGTTGCTGGAATTACTTATCTGGATCACTTGTCAAGCAAACTGCTCCTGTCCTCTCTAAACTACTTTTATTCCATCATACAAACCATCCAAATCAAAAAGCCCTAATGGATAAGTGACGTCCAGCGTATGCTCCCAGTACAACTGGCAAAAACAGCCTTCAAAGAAAGAATTAACGTTTCTTGCCCAAAAGGACGACCTCCCTAAAATTGACAAGAAAACTTTTCCTCTCCCTATCCTCTCAGTACCGCAACAAATACAGAGGCATGCCGACAATAACGTGATGATACCATTGGAGGAGAAGCCAAAAGTCAGTCTACCTGGCAGGATGGGAGTTAAGGTATCAATTATTGCATATTATTGCAATAATTCATAAGAACGTCTAGGACAGGGTGAATGGCACATAGTTGGTGATATTGGTGACAGTCAAAGTAAAGTGGCAGTCCTTCCCATATGTTCCAAGCACATTTCCCGTACGAGTCAGCCCCATCACTGCTTTGATAATTAGACATGGCAAGTTTTTTGCTTAAAGTTATTGTCACTGGACACAAGATATTTGCAATGATGTTACAGTAATATGTGAATAAGAATTTGAGCCTAAAAACAGTAAATTAGTAGGTTTGAAAATTTTAAAAACTGTTTCTTAAGCCTCAATAGGAGTTAAATATAAATTGACTGAAATTTAACTTTCAGATTTACTCTTGGATCACTACAATTTAAAAGCCTATAATTATTCACTTGAAAAGTTGAAAAAGCTCAGAACTCGTCCAACCTTTTAAACATCAATTCAGAAACATTTTAGTTCGTTAAGAAACCGTCTAGTATTGACCTTTATTTTCCTTGCTATCTTCCCTATAAGTGAAACTGGTTTATGGTCGGTATAACACAACAAAAACTACACGGCTTACCAGCCAAATATACCACCTCAATACAAGTAACAGATCTGACTCCGGTTTTACTAGATGAAGAACAAGATAAAATTCCCTTCTTTTTTTAGTCTGAATTTGATAAATCATAATCAAGTCCCGAGATTATAGTCACTTAACTATAACAAAAGTTTGAATACCAAACAAACAAGAGATGTAGGGTTTACAGATAAGAAAGGTCCAGAAAAGAGCATTAACAACTGACTAAACCATCAAAAGTCCCAGAGGTTATGATCCAATGGAGTGGAAGAGGTTATACTAAAGATTAAAAGGCAAGTAGATTTTAATGATAGAGGGGGAGGAAGAGTTGAATCTTGAACAGGTTTTGGTAGAGAAGAAGGGTGCACATTTCAATCGACTCCATGTGACTCAGGTTTGGGTTTTCCGGATATTATAATTTAGACAATGCTCATATGTCTGAAGTTTCTCAATTAAATACTTTGGCAAATTTTAAATCAAAGCCAAACTCTAAGTATTCCATCTAAAACGTTACTGAGAAAAGTTACAAGTAGTTGAGGCTACTATAAAGGTATATAAGTCCTGGTTGAATTAAATAAAAAAAACAAGTTTTTTTAACTGAAAGTAAGGAACGACGTTAAAACTTAAAACGAACAGAAATTATTCCGTATATGAAGGGGGCTGTCCCCTCCTCAACGCCTCGCTCTTTACGCTAAATTTTTTTTATTGTTTAAAAAATTAGAGTTGTTAGAAAGACAAACTTTATCGTAAGGAGCGAGGCGGTGAGGAGGGGACAGCCCCCTTCATATACGGAATAATATCTGTTCGTGTTAAGTTTTAATGTCGTTCCTTACTTTCAGTTAAAAAAACTTGTTTTTTTTATTTAATTTTTGAACGTTTTTGAATTAATGCAGGTTTTGATTTTGGCTCACCGTACATGAATAATTAAAACAAAATTTGCATATTATATTTGGTTAAATGGCTTTCTCGAAACTTGTTTAATTTTATTTACGAACGTTTTTATTAGTAATAAATATACGTAACTTAGAATTAACTTACGTAACGAAGTTCTATATTCATAAATTTTTAACACGTATATTAGGGGGTTCGCCCCCTAGTCAATACCTTGCTCTTTAAACTATAGTTCGAATTTTTTTTCCAGTTCTTTAAAAATGACCTCTTAATCACAATCAGTTGATCAGTTGAAAAACTTGTTTTTTTTTATCTAATTCCTGATCTTTTTCTTTAATAATGCTGGGAAATCCGGCGCCCCCTTCATAGCAATGTCCCTTCCCCCATGAAAACTTCCTTCATGGAAAGATCCTTCCATATAGCCCACGACCCTCTCCCTCCCCCACCGACAAGAAAAAATCTCCTCAGAAAAAGGCTGTAAAATTACCAAAAAACAATAATATATGTTAACAATGAGTAAAGTTCGTAACTTTAAGCCCTCCCCCTGGGGACTTTGGGGGATCACGTCATCCTAAAAGACATTTTTATCATATTTTCGACCATGCTGAACAAAATGGCTATCTCAAAATTTTGATCGGGTGACTTTAGAAAATAATGAGCGTGAGAGGGGACCTAGTTTCCCTCCATTTTTTTGGACACTTAAAAACGGCACTAGAAATTTTAATTTCCGTTCCAATGAGTCCTCCCACGATATTCTAGGACCACTGGGTCGATACGATCACCCCTGGGAAAAAAAACAAACAAAAAAAAACAAACAAACAAACAAATAAACACGCATCCGTGATCTTTCTTCTGGCAAAAAATGGAAAATTCCACATTTTTGTAGATAGGAGCTTGAAACCTCTACAGTAGGGTTCTCTGATACGCTGAATATGATGGTGTGATTTTCATTAATGTTCTATAACTTTTAGGGGGTCTTTCCCCCTTTTTTCGAAAATCAACCAAATTTTCTCAGGCACGTAACTTTTGATGGATAAAATTAAACTTAATGAAACTTATATATTTGAAATCAGAATTAAAATCTGATTCTTTTGATGCATCTATTGGTATCAAAATCTCGTTTTTTAGAGTTTCGGTTATCATTGAGCCGGGTCGCTCCTTACTTACAGTTCGTTACCACGAACTGTTTGAAAGTAGTAACTCTTATTAAAATCCTTTAAGAATTACAAAAAGTCCTGAATTGAGTGTAATCTGATGTTATCAGTACTGATGTAATCAGTACAAAAAACTGGACTGATGTGATTTATCGTCAAAGTGCCAGGTGCACTCCGCCACTGCACTGCCTATTCACAAAAAGGAGATTTAAAAAAATTCGCAGGAATTCCATGGACAGTTATAAACTGCCGGATGTCTCCCAAGAATGGCACCTGAGTGCTCGGTATCACCTCTTTCTTTCATTAATTGTGGCTCGTCAGTTGTGCTCTGTTCATTGCTTCCACTATCCCTAAGTTTTGGGGATTTACTCAGAAGTCCCGCAAAAACGGAGTGGCAAAAACGCTTGAGCCTACAAGCGTCAAAGCTGTAAATTTGGCCCCGAGTGTCCTAATTCTAATTAAAGACAATTGACTTTTTAAGATACAAAAAATTAGTTCATAGACTGAAGCAATTTCCATTTATTTCACAAATCCCCTTTACTTAGCAATATTAATAGTATTGGATTGTCTGAGGTATTTCTGGCACAGACAAAAAGTATATGAAACAAATGTTTATGTGCCCTATTTTACAATATAAACAGTTCGTGGTAACGAACTGTAAGTAAGGAGTGACCCGGCTCAATAGTAACCAAAACTCAATAGTTACCAAAACGCCCCCTAAAAGTCCTAGAACCTTAATGAAAATCACACCATCAGATTCAGCGCATCAGAGAACCCTACTGTACAGGTTACAAGCTCTTATCTGCAAATATGTGGAATTTTGTATTTTTGCCAGAAGACAGATCACGGATGCGTGTTTATTTGTTTGTTTGTTGTTTTTTATCCCAGGGATGATCGTATCTACACAAGATACTTCCACATGAACACTACTGTATTTCAGATCGAGTTGAATGTAAAGACTACAGAAAACAACTCGGTCTGAATAAATTAAAATAAATTCATTTCTCATAATTTTGGGCTGGTTTGGGGTAGGGAGGGGGGAGATTTTTTCATTGTTGACCAACATTTGTGTGTGTGTGTTTGTGCAAGGTAGAGTTATTATATTCAATGTTTTTTTCATAATTTAAAAAATGCGCCTTCTGCACCGGGCACGGCCTTCGGCCCTGCTTCCGACCCGGCCTTCGGCCACCACAGCGGCCACCCCTGGGGGGATCCCGTTTCTTAAGTGTATTGATTTGGTATAACTAAATTAAAATTATATCGGGATTTTTATTTTACTGATCGGAGATTGATGGTTGGGGCTCATTTCTCTTAAGCAAGGAAGAAGAAGCACTACATATAAATTTTTCAGAGAGAGTTTAACGATGGACTACTTTTGTTGATACTTGGGAGTATCAAGCTTAAAGTATATTTCTTGATTTGGAAAAGTAACCTTTCTAAATGTTTTAAATGATAATGAGGTTGGGCGGGTCCCATTTCAAAGTGTATAAAAATGTATTTATTACTGTTGCAAAAAAAATGAAAAAATAAAGTGTTTTAAATTGTAATATTATCTCTTGTCTAAATGTGATGTAAAAAATATGTATTGTTTTTTTGTAAATGAAAAGTTTTTAAACTGTGATATTAGGTTGATTGAATGTATTGTATATGTTTCTTGTTAAATAAAAGTGCTTTTTTCTGATGATTAAAAACATTGTTAGTGCTATTTTTCTGTTAAAAAAGAAAGAAAATATGATTCTAAATTGATTTTGTTATTCTTGAACGGCGTAATAGCAGTAGGACTGTAATAAGGAAATTAATTATTAATTAGACAACTATAGTGTACAATGACTTGTAGGTCAGCTGTTAAATCAGAAATAATATATATCAATTTAAAACACCATTCAGATCGTTTCTGTGTAGTCTATCAATGTCAGGCAAAATGTAAATCTTAACTAAAATAATTAAAAATTGTGATAAAATGTTTATGAAAAAGCCAAAAAAATATCCTATTGCTACAGCATTTGACAGGAGTCAAATGATAGAATAAAAGCTATTGCTACATCTGTGCAGGTACAATTCCTACTGGGACTTGATTTTTTCGATATTATAGAACCAACTCTTGGCTGATTATTGTTTTTTTTAGCTGAATCCATTGAGCAGAGGTTTAAGGAAATACTACAATTGTTTACTGTTCGCTCACATCATGAACAGATTTTCGTAACTTTAGTTCTACACAATCTCTTTCATCAGAGCAAACGTATGAGAACCCTTGCATCATTTAACTGCACCTTCTATATCATTTACAGAGTTGTTCGTGATTCAAGTTCTCTAATAACTCTCAATAAACAGATATATCCTGGTGCTCTAAAATTTCTACTTTCAGCGTACAATCAGGCGACAAATCAACCCTATGGCTACATTCTATTGGATCTTAATCAAAATACACCCAAGGATTTGCGTGTAGTCAAAAATATTTTTGACAATGAAATTTAAGTATATCTTCCCATGAACAGTAAAAAAGGTTATTAGTCAACATCATGACACTGAAGAAACCAAATGAAAATAGAGATTTATTTTCTGTTCTAAGCACTTCAAAACCCCACTTAGGAAAGCCATACTCAAACACTGTATTGGCAATGATTTTATTAATCTAATATCTGAACGTTGTTTAAATTTAACCGCGGGCAATGTTCAACTGACAGAAGTAGTTAAGCAACAGCAATAGCAACATCATTCCATTGCACATGCCCTGGCTTGCAAAAAGAAAGGAAAATATTTTAAAAGGAAACGTCTTCTCCAAGCGGTGGTAGCTTTTTACACTTTTACTGCCAATAATTGCAGGACTTGTCAACAGTTTTCTCTTGATGGCTAAACCCTACAAATTAACCCCAATAGAAATCGCTCTTTCACCAATGGAACTCCTTGAGGACAATCTGAGTAAATTCATTAATGATGAGAATATTGATGATGATAAAAGACGACTTTTACCTCAAGATGCTCTTCGATGAATGGACAAAGATAACCCCTATCATGTAAGACTAGTTAATGTTAGTGTCGTTGATCACAAAATAACTTAAAAAATGGAATAACCAATTCAATGTTTGCAAAACATCATGGTGTAATTGTTTTGGACTTGTCTGGCACTCAAGATATGAGTATTGTACGAACGGGGAATGGGCGTTTGGAGTGCACATTCGCTGACGCCTTGAATGAAAGTATTATGTTAATATCACTGAGTCAATTTAAAACTTATTGGGATATCACTCCCGATGGCAGTGTTCTACAAGGCCTTGCACCATGAACACTAATCCAATAATCAGTGTATTTAGTATGGATTCATACATTTCCAAATACAAATCCTATTGTATACCTTCGGACTTCCTTAAAATAGTTCCAAGTGTTAACAATACCCTAATCATTGTTAGTAGCAGTTCATCGAACGTAAAGACAAGTCTTTGGCTATGCATCCTTAAAACAGCGAAGAATATAGAATTTTTTTATCCTCTTGGCCTATCATATACATTCTAAACCCCAAAAATCAACCACTTTATTGAAAGCAGTAGGAAAACTATTATTAAAAACCAGAAGACAGTGCAGGATTGTGCAGGAAGCTGTGGCTTTCATACACTATTGCTCTTTTAAAAGATACAAAAAATAGTTATTTAACACAAAAATTTAGTTTTTAATGACCACCAAGTAAAGAAAACTACACGGAATCCGGCAACTGAGTCTCTCAATCCCCGTAAAGCTCTTTTAAAAGATACAAAAACTACTTATTTAACACACAAATTTTATTTTTAATGACCACCAAGTAAAGAAAAACCACACGGAATCAGGCACCTGAGTCTCTAAAACCCCGTATAGCTCTTTTAAAAGATACAAAAACTACTGATTTAACACAAAAATTTCGTTTTTAATGACCACCAAGTAAAGAAAAACCACAGGGAATCCGGCAACTGAGTGTCTCAATCCCCATAAAGCTCTTTTAAAAGATACAAAAACTACTTATTTAACACAAAAGTTTCGTTTTTAATGACCACCAAGTAAAGAAAAACCACATGGAATCCGGCAACTGAGTCTCTCAATCCCTGTAAAGCTCTTTTGAAAGATACAAAAACTACTGATTTAACACAAAAATTTTGTTTTTAATGACCACCAAGTAAAGGAAAACCACCCGGAATTAGGCAACTGAGTCTCTCAAACCCCTTAAAGCTCTTTTAAAAGATACAAAAACTACTGATTTAACACAAAAATTTCGTTTTTAATTACCACCAAGTAAAGGAAAACCACACGGAATCCGGCAACTGAGTCTCTCAATCCCCGTAAAGCTCTTTTAAAAGATACAAAAACTACTTATTTAACACAAAAATTTCGTTTTTAATGACCACCAAGTAAAGGAAAACCACACGGAATTAGGCAACTGAGTCTCTCAAACCTCGTAAAGTCATTTTAAAAGGTATAACAATTATTTATTTAACAGAAATCCTCGCCTTTAATTGAACGGAAAAAATATAAGAATTATTTATTTAACAGAAATTCTCGCTTTTTTGAACGAACACCATGTAAAGAAAAAATCACACTGGCTTAAAACAACAGAGTCCTTCAAACGTAACTTTGAAAATCAAGATAATTTAAAAGTTACATGGTAAACCCCGACCCCTTTGGGAGCCTTGATAACCTTTGAGGACCGGGGGGTTCGTGGGGGGCTGGGGTGGGGGGATCGGAGCCCTTTGGGGTTGTGGTAAGGGACCTCAAGGCTAAACCACGACAAAGCACTACTCTCATGGAACTTAATTCCCATTTAACTCAACCCCCGTGCAACTGAATCCTTCTTGGACCTGAACTCCTGGCTTACCAACATCCCCCGTGCCACAGGCTTACCGTTATCGGTACCCTCGTGCAGCTCACCCCTCCATGCAACCCATCCCCCGCAAAACACTTTTCAGCCATTTCTTTTTAAATTGACAATACTTTTCAAACGTTACTTATGTATTATACAGACCACATTGGTGAGGTAAAGCTAGGTCAATTCACAATGTCATTCTATCGTTACTTTTCAATTAAGCTATTGAATACCTTCTAGCAATGTCTCTTGTAAGCGTCAAATCTATTAAGTATGTGAGCATATTCTTTGTATTGTTGAGGCAAGCATCCCATTCTTTAATTACCAGTGAGGCATTCTTAACCATCGCAATACCTTTACGCAAATATATTTTCGCGAAAAATTCGCAAATCTCGTAAACTATAGAAGTAATTACCCTTTTCAAAAACATTACTCGTTCTATTAATGAACCCATGAAACGAAACCAGTCTGATAGCGTCACACAATCTCGCTCCTAGTTCCAAAAATGGAATGTATTTAGCGTTCGTAGTAATAGGTTTAAAAACCTATTAGCCAAGTTTAAAATAAAAAACCTACTTATCAACATACAGATGAATGACCACGGATTTAACCTAAAAAAAAACTTGTATATCATGAACTAGAAATCTACGTCAGAAAAACTTGTCCTTAAATTGCGTAAATCTCTTGGCAAAGGTGTAATGCCCTGTAGAACCTGTTTGGTACGGGGGCCTTGTAGAATTCAATATTAGCATTCTACTGACAGAGGCTTTAAGGTCTTTATGGGTTCTATCTCGACCAGTCTGCTCTGCACTAAATCTTCTGATGGATGGTATGTCACAGGTTTTCTGTGGAGCTAGTGAACAACATATGGAAACGTCCGAGCTGAGGCAGCTAAGAAACTGCAAAGACACCCATATCGTTATCAATTTTTTAGAAAAAGGATGACCATTTAATGAGGATCTTCAGCTAAGAAACATCACTAAAGGGGTGACAGCCTACGAATCTGCCAGCGTCGATTCTGCCTGATAATTAGGCCTAAAAATCATTGAAAACATGTCTGGAAAGCTGGTCGCTGATTTTGTTTTTCGAAAAAAAAACAAAAGGCAGTCGAAATTACCTCAAGGAATCTGAGTACTTTCAACACGAACTGTGTTCCCACCCGGCACCACTTTTTGACAGTTCTTGCATGCTCCGGTCTCCGAACAAGCCAAAGTTTGCCAAGACTAAAGCACAGGCTTGCAACTTGAGGAGCGCTCGGCTCCCCTTCCCAAAGGCATTAGATATATCATAGACGGTGGAGCTCTTCTGCACAGAATTCCATGGGCTAAAACGAACGACACTGCAAAATCCTTGACCATTATGCTACTTACGTGACCCAAAAGTATCCATCTGCCACTATTGTTTTTGACGGCTACGATGGCAGAGCTACCACAAAGGATATGACCCAGTCGAAGAGAATTAGCATAACCGGTCGTGAGATCGTCTCTCACAGCAGAAATTCAGGTGAGGGTAAAAAATGATGATTTCTCGTCCTGCAAAAAAAACAAGGCCATGGTTGGCTGTTTATCTCCGATCAAAAGGTTTCGTTGTAGTCAAGACATCAGGGAATGCAGATGTCCCAGTTGTGCATGCTGCTGCTGATTTTTCCAGTATTACGACACTGTCATTGGAGATGATACTGATATTTTGGTTCTATTGTGTTATCATGGTGACCTCTCAAGCAAGAAACTATTCTTTGCACCTCAGACAAAGTCAAACAAAGCTCCCCAAATATGGAATAATCATAAATTGAGTAGCTGAGTCAAGACAGATGCTATCTGATTCTTTTTGCTCGTGCCATGTAAGGCTGTGACTCTACTTCACGGATCCATAGTGTGGGAAGAGGCCTGCTCTGAAGAAGCTAATGGCAGATGCCGATTCTCGTACAGCAGCTGCACTTTTCATGCTGAGGCCAGCTTCAAAGGAGGAAGTAAGGATTGCTGGAGAAGACGCTCTGCTCATGATATAGGGCTCATCAAAAGGGGGAAATCTGAATGAACTCCGCAGGGAAATTTTTAAAGAGAAGGTGACTACTGCTAGCACGTTGGTCCACCCAGAACAGTTACTACAAGCAGCCAAGCCTATTAGGCTTAGGTTTCACTTGTTCGCCACCTGTGAGTCAAAGCAAATTCAGTCCCAGATTTTGCATACATGTCCAGTGGACATTGTCCGTCACGCATCAACCCAAAATCAATCCATTCTTTCATCCCTTAATTCTATGTCTACCTACCCTAGTTCTGCCCTAGGAATGATATATGGATGGAAGATAGATAAACTTATCTATTAACAATGAAATGATATCATTTTTATACGATCCTAAAAAGGGCTTATCCCAGATTTGCCTCTCAATCACTCGGACTATCTGTCTTGGCTTTTTCTACAATTAGCCATGTCTTGATACCTGCAAAATAGCTGATTCTAATTCAAGTACGCAAAGAAAACTAGTTTTGCGTTGACCTAGAATGTGCAACTTTGGATATTTTGTTCAGCTTTTTTTCTCTACAACATGGTGTAAAAATCATTTCTGTTGCAATTTGTTTTTACCAACAATCGACGAATTGGTAGATAATAAGTGCTAAAAGAAACATTTCAAATAAAAGTAAAGAAGTGCATATTGATGAATATGAAACGGGTTTTCTAGTATACATCAGGGGCACCCATATGGGGGGAGGGGCAGGGGGGCTCCCGCCCCCTGGCTGAATGATGCTGCCTTATCTTTATATTTTTGTTCTGAGATTTCTATTATATAGCATTAAAAGTGCCAATTAGATGAGGTTTGCCCCCCCCTGGAGTTCAGCTTATGGGCGCCCATGGTACACATTACATCAGGCTAATTAAATTTTGGCTCAGCTCATCATTTTACGTCGGAATAGTTGCCTTCTGATAGTATGGCGAAAAAAATGTCACAACGATGAGAAGGATAAAATCACATATTGATGATTATGAAACTTTTTCTGTTATATTGTAGATCAAATTTGCTTTCATTTTCGGGCTCAGCTCTTTATTTTACATCGGGACGGTACTTGATATTCAGAAAAACGAACATTTACGTACAGTTCAATTTTTTTTTAGAAAAAACTGAAAAAACGAACGAAAAGCAAAAAAAAAATACTAGTTTTGCGTCGACCTAGAATGCGCAACTTTGGATATGTTGTTCAGCTTTCGTTTCTGAACAACATGGTGTAAAGATCATTTCTGTTACAAATTGTTTGGGGTCAAAGTCTAGTTTACCTGTAGTTTAAGGTCTTACCAGTAGGGAAAAATTCATTAATCCATTCCTATTGGTTTTAGAAATAGCTTGCCATGAGTTATAATGCTTCCGTAGAATTTTGATGTTTCCTGGTTATGAGTTGTTTCTGAGAAGAAGCAAGTTAAAAAAAAAGAGAAATTTGGTTTCGCAACATTTTAATTCATTTAAAAGCAACTCACAGCCAGGAAGTGTTATAATCCACTTCATGCCATTTTCACATTTGATTTCTCAGTGAGATTCCCCCTTTTTGATGAGTGATTTCGCCGACATAGATGAAATTATAGAAATGTGAGTAATTTATTTATGCTAAGAGAAGATTCTCTGGCTTATACCATTAATATTGAGCTAACAGTACAAACTTAGAAAAGGGTATAAACCTAGAACTGTGGCTGTTGAGGAGGAAATATTTTAATAAGAAAATTCTTGCTTCACTATATGCAAAATACAAGTAGTTAACACATTTTGACTGCGATTCTACAGCATTTTACCCCTAAGCCTTTCTAATGTGCGAAAGTGGATTGTGACATTATACTTTTCTGACGGCCCTAGGAACCACTGAAGCGTATCAAGTTGAATGAATTTAATCTAGGCCATCCCCTAGGGCACTCTTGAGGTTGAATGACCTTCATCTAAGTCATTCTCTATTTAGGTTCCATTTCTATGGAAGCACTAGGAACCACTGAAGCTTATCAAGTAGAATGAACTTTATCAAGGTCATTCCATAGGGCACTCTTGAGGTTGAACGATCTTTATCTAGTTCAGCCTCTATTATACTTTGCAGAGACGTATAGGAACCACTGAAGCGCATCAAGTTGAATGAACTTTATCAAGGCCATTCCCTAGGGCTCTCTTGAGGTTGAACGATCTTTTTTCTAGGTAAGCCTCTAATATACTTTGCAGAGACGTATAGGAACCACTGAAACGTATCAATTTGAATGAACTTTATCAAGGCCATTCCCTAGGGCACTTTTGAGGTTGAACGATCTTTGTCTTGGTCAGCCTCTATTATACTTTGCAGAGACGTATAGGAACCACTGAAGCGCATCAAATTGAATGCATTTTACCAAGGCCATAACCTAGGGCACTCTTGAGGCCGAACGATCTTTATCTAGGTCAGCCTCTATTATACTTTGCAGAGACGTATAGGAACCACTGAGGCGCTTCAAGTTGAATGAACTTTATCAAGGCTATTCCCTAGGGTACTCTTGAGGTTGAACGATCTTTATCTTGATCAGCCTCTATTATACTTTGCAGAGACGTATAGGATCCACCGAAGCGTATCAAGCTTAATGAACAAAACCTGTCAAAGAGTTTGATAACCTCTAGCTTAAAGGCATCTCATCGGGTTTGGTTAAGAATGCATCATGGGATGATTTCAGAACTGTGAATGATGAAAAGTTGTAACATTTACCTAAGAAATTACTATACTTGCAAAAAGGTATAGCATTTGCGAACTGGACCAAATGAACGATCTTAATTGTTGATTGAATAATAGGGATGTGAAAGATCCTTATAAGGGATCGGATTGTATGAAGGTGGTAAAAAAAAGAATTTAACTGATTAGCAGTTAAGGTAGCCCTGAAGGGGTTGTTAACTCATTGATAAAATACTATAAATTGGGTATAGCGTCAATGGTTAACTATAGGAAAGCTTAATGATGATAAAATGGCCCTGTGAGTTGACCTAGCTTTACTTCACTGATGTGTTCTGTATAATACACAAGTACCGTTTGAACAGTGTTGTCAATATAAAATATGGTCTAACGTTATAGTATATTAAAAAGTTGATACTTATAGAGATGTAGATGTCAAGAAAAGAATTTTAATAATGAAATTCAGAACAACCCTTAGAAATCCTTGAAAATCAAGTAGTGAGGTGTATATGAGTATGAACCGTTAAGGATCATAAGCACCAGTGACCCTAACCACCAGGGACCTAAACCTACAAAGGTCCTTTATCCCAAACCTCCAAGGGACCCATCCCGCCAACTTTTGGCCCCCCTCCCCCCCCCCTATTTTTTGAATTTTTTTTAACACGGTATTTTTTTCAACTTTTTTTTACATGGCTAAGAGTGACATAAAACATACTTAAAACAAAAATCACTTTTAATATTTTTGAAAATCAAAATGAAAATAGTATAGATAAGTTTGTCATGAGCTTTACTATTAGAAAAATAATGTGTGTAGTAGCACTTTTTTTTACTGAATTTTTTGAACAATGAAATTATTCAACTTTTTTTTTACGTATCTTAAAATGACATGAAATATGCATGCCACTCTACCAATCATACTCCATGCTTGCTCATAGAAACGACACGGTTTTCTCACTGGTACTCTATGGCGGGTTATCGACACTACCTATTTTATTGCATGTATTAAATCGGTATTTTTTACCTCCATTAATATTCTACATGACATTATTTCATTAAAAATATATTATGCATTACATTTTATGTGTTCATTATTTTTAGAGTATGCTAGCATATCAAACGTTTAGAATGTCTATTAAAACATCGGAGATGTAAGAAAAGGATTTTGCATTCATCTGTTGTCAGACATATGGAATAACATTGACAAAATCTAAGTATCAGAGTGAATAAATTTTTCTATCAACATCGTTGTCAGATACATCGGATAAAATTGACTAAATATAAGTATGAGATTGAATAGATTCTCTATCAACATCCTTTCTCGGATACGTTGAATAACATTGTCAAAATCTATGTATTAGAGTGGATAAATTCATTATCAACTTCCTTTTGTCTAATACGTCAGGTAACATTCAAAAAATCTAAGCATCAGAGTGAAAAAATTATTCATCATCGTCTTTTGTATGATATGTTTTTTTTTTAAAAATCTTTTAATATGTTTAAGCAATAAATATCTTTAAGCTTAACCCGTCGTTATTATATAGAATAGTTATATTCATTTATTAAATTATGAAGAAATTGTAAGTAAGTAACAATCTCTCTCTTGAATTCACCTCTTGGATACACAATATTGAAATTTCATTCAAGAAATCATGAAAAAATTGTAAGTAGGTGACAAACTCTTTACTGATTTCACCTCTTGGATACACAATAAGGATATTTCATTCAAAAAATTATGAACAAATCGCAAGTAAGTAACAAACTCTTTATTGTTTTCACCTCTTGGATTCACGATGCAGAAATTTCCTTCAAGAAATCATGAAAAAGTTCTAAGTAAGTAAAATCTCTTTCTTGAAGTTACCTCTTGGATACAGATATTTCATTCAAGAAATTATGAAAAAATCGCAAGTAAGTAACAAACGAATTATTGTTTTCACTTCTTGGATACACAATACGGAAATTTCATTCAAGAAATTATGAAAAAATCGCAAGTAAGTAACAAACTCATTATTCATTTCACCTCTTGGATACACGATGCAAAAATTTCATTCAAAAAATTATGGAAAAATTGTAAGTCACAAGTGAAAATTTATGAAAAAATTCTAAGTAAGTAAAAATCTCTTTCTTGAAGTCACCTCTTGGATACAGATATTTTATTCAAAAAATTATGAAAAAATCGCAAGTAAGTAACAAACTCTTTATTG
Organism: Artemia sp. Qi Xiang Cuo; assembly: GCF_049724085.1. Lineage (NCBI taxonomy): Eukaryota > Metazoa > Arthropoda > Branchiopoda > Anostraca > Artemiidae > Artemia > Artemia sp. Qi Xiang Cuo. The sequence continues at coordinate 54,364,382 of NC_142803.1, forward strand.
TTTTCACCTCTTGGATACACGATGCAGAAATTTCCTTCAAGAAATCATGAAAAAATTCTAAGTAAGTAAAAATCTCTTTCTTGAAGTCACCTCTTGGATACAGATATTTCATTCAAGAAATTATGAAAAAAACGCAAGTAAGTAACAAATTCATTATTGTTTTCACTTCTTGTCAATCCTTCCAGAATAGGATGCATGTCATCAGACGTTCTGACAGATTCTGGGCTGGGCTATCCACGGATCTTGTTATTGAACAAGAGCTCATGCGTTGTCTCAAACTGGCTGGTCGTCTTACGGATAGAAGGGGTATGACAGAGGCTCTAAGGTCTTTATGGGTTCTACCTCGACCAGTCTGCTCTGCACTAAATCTTCTGATGGATGGTATGTCACAGGTTTTCTTTGGACCTAGTGAACAACATAAGGAAACTTCCGAGTCGAAGCAGCTAAGAAACTGCAAAGACACCTATATCGTTATCAATTTTTTAGAAAAAGGATAACCATTTAATGAGGATCTTCAGCTAAGAAACATCACCAACAGAGTGACAGCCTACGAATCTGCCAGCGTCGATTCTGCCTGATAATTAGGCCTAAAAATCATTGAATCCATGTCTGGAAAGCTGGTCGCTGATTTTGTTTTTCGAAAAAAACAACAGGCAGTCAAAATTACCTCAAGCAATCTGAGTACTTTCAACACGAACTGTGTTCCTACCCGGCACCACTTTTTGACAGTTATTGCATGCTCCGGTCTCCAAACAAGCCAAAGTTTGCCAAGACTAAAGCACAGGCTTGCAACTTGAGGAGCGCTCGGCTCCCCTTCCCAAAGACATTAGATATATCATCGACGGTGGAGCTCTTCTGTACAAAATTCTATGGGCATAAAACGAACGATACTGCGAAATCCTTGACCATTATGCTACTTACCTCACCCAAAAGTATCCATCTGCCACTATTGTTTTCGACGGCTACGATGGCAGAGTAACCATAAAGGATATGACCCAGTCGAAGAGAATTAGCATAATCGGTCTTGAGATCTTCTCTCACAGCAGAAATTCAGGTGAGGGTAAAAAATGATGATTTCTCGTCCTGCAAGAAAAACAAGGTCAGGGTTGGCTGTTTATCTCCGATCAAAAGGTTTCGTTGTAGTCAAGACATCAGGGGATGCAGATGTCCCAGTTGTGCATGCTGCTGTTGATTTTTCCCAGTATTACGACACTGTCATTGGAGATGATACTGATATTTTGGTTCTATTGTGTTATCATGGTGACCTCTCAAGCAGGAAACTATTCTTTGTACCTGAGACAAAGTCAAACAAAGCTCCCCGAATATGGGATATTCATAAATTGAAAGAGAAGCTGAGTCAAGAAAGATGGTATCTGATTCTTTTTGCTCGTGCCATGTTAGGCTGTGACTCTACTTCACGGACCCATAGTGTGGGAAAAGGCCTGCTCTGAGGAAGCTAATGGCAGATGCTGATTCTCGTACAGCAGCTGCAGTCTTCATGCTGAAGTCAGCTTCGAAGGAAGAAGTAAGGGTTGTTGGAGAAAACGCTCTGCTCAAGATACTATGGCTCATCAAAAGGGGGAAATCTAAATAAACTCCACAGGGAAATTTTTAAGAAGAAGGTGCTACTGCTAGCACGTTCGTGCACCCAGAACAGTTACCACCAAATTCTGATGCGGCAAAATTCCACAGTTACAGGGTTTTCTACCAAGTTCAGGTATGGTGTGGAGATCCTGATTCTGAACTGAAAGCAAAGGAATAAGGTTGGAAAAATTAAGATAACTTCTTGTATTCATTGACTTCTGACGTCCCATCAGCCCCTGGTCTGCTTCTGAAAAATCGTGGAATACTCATGTCAACTGGAATGTAGCTCAACGAAATATCGCTGCTTTAAAAAAGGCTTAGCTTTCACTGCAGCGTTTAAAACGGTCAAAGGGACAGCATGTTCTAACTCTCTTAAAATTGAAAACTATAACGATGAGGAGAACGTCAAAGCTTAGATATCTGAATCAAAAGAATAAGTTGTGAATACTAGTCGGAGTTTGATTCTGTATTTCAAATGTTCATGAAGTTGATTCGATAATTTTATCAGTTTTGAAAACTAGTCAGTGTATTGATAATAGTTTTTCCGAAGAGAGATTTTAAATATTAGCCGCTGAAAACTAGTTTCATAGATGATTTTCCTTTTCGAACATTTTTCATGTTTTAATAAACATCATGCAATCATCTCTTTTAGGCCGACCCATCAGGTGATGGAGCCAGCGACGATCAGATTCAGGCTAACTAATTATTAGATTTCAAAACCGACAATTTAGTCAGCAAGTGAAGGGGACTTGTTGGTCATGTGTCAATCCTATGACACGGCATTCCACCTTTAGACTACAAGCAGCCAAGCCTATTAGGCTTAGGTTTCACTTGTTTGCCGCCTGTGAGTCAAACAAAATCAGTCCCAAATTTTGCATATAAGTCCAGTAGACATTGTCCGTCACGCGTCGACCCAAAATCAATCCTATCTTTCATCACTTCATTCTATAACTATCTACCTTCGTTCTGTCCTAGGAATGATATATGGACGGATGATAGATAGACTTATCTATCAACAAATGAAATTATATCATTTTTATACAATCCTAAAAAGGACTTATCCCAGAGTTGCCTCTCAATCACTCAGACTATCTGTCTTGGCTTTTTCTACAATTAGCCATGTCTTGATGCCTTTAAAATACTTGATTTTAATTCAAGTACGCAAAAAAACTCGTTTTGCGTCAACCTAGAATGGGCAACTTTGGAAATGTTGTTCAGCTTTTTTTTCTCTGCAACATGGTGTAAAAATCATTTCTGTTGCAATTTGCTTTTACCAACAATCGACGAATTGGTGGACAATAAGTGCTAAAAGAAACATTTCAAATGAAAGTAAAAAAGTGCATATTGATGAATATGAAACGGGTTTTCTAGTACACATCATGGGCACCCATATGGGGGGGGAGGGGCCGGGGAGCTCCGAACCCCCTGGCTGATTGATGCTGCCTTATTTTTATATTTTTGTTCTGAGATTTCTATTATATAGCATTAAAAGTGCCAATTAGATGAGGTTTGCCCCCCCCTGGAATTCAGCTTATGGGTGCCCGTGGTACACATTACATCAGGCTAAATAAATTTTGGCTCAGCTCATCATTTTACCTATTTTATTACATGTATTAAATCAGTATTTTTTACGCAGTGGAACGATAAACACATAAGTTGTATCTTGAAAAAAGTGAAAATGGTGCATTTTAAGAAAGTGTGTTGACATGATAGTTTTATTGTAGTATTTAATGCTGACAATGAGAAGTATTTGAACTATGAAACAAGTAAAAGTGGTAGCACTATTGGAAATGTATACGTGCATTGTCATGATAGTAAGGAATTATATTTCTTTGGAGTACCATAACAGTTCAACTCTTATGATGGTGGATATGCGAAATTGAGATCTCCGGAGATGATCGAACTGAAAGAAAATGCCAACATAGAAATAATAGTTGATGAAGAGGGGCATCTTCTTGCTAGTGCTTGTAGTAACATGTTACCCAGTGTTACATCCCATTGTCAGCTTTCGAGTATTAGCATTCAACAGAAGCTCAAAAGAAGACTTGCATACTCTTCTACTAATATCATAAACCATATCTTGTGTACGTGCCGGAACTGTTACCTGTGTAAAAATAATGTGATAATATACAGTGAAATTGCCAGAAAAATAAAAAGGGCATTGGCAGAAAATATCAATAAGGAATATAAAGATGAATTGATGAAAACAAAATGCCAGCAAACGTCACTAGCATTGATCAAACAACTAATGAACCAAATAATAGTAAAGATGAAATGCATATTGATCATGGGGATGACCCCCCAGTAAAAATGTGTTCACATGGTAGCGTTATTGTAGCATAGAATGCTGACAAGAAGAAGTATTTGAGCTATGAAACAAGTACAAGTGGTAGCACTATCGGAAACTTATGCGTGCGTTGTCAGGACAGCAGAAAATTGAATTTTTTCGGAGTACCAAAAAAATTCCATTATACAAATCGTGGATATTTGAACGAATTAGTTCCAGAGAATCTAGTGGCAAAAGAGAATACCAATATAAACATAACAATTGATGGAGAGCAGTATCTTCTTACTAGTGCCTCTGGTCACATACTACCTATTGATAGAACCTATCATCATCTTTTAGGTATTAGCATTCAAATAAAAGCAAAGGGGAAAAGAAAGGCCTACTCTTCTACTAATATCATAAACCAAATCTTGTCTACGTGCCGGAACTGTTACCTGTGTAAAAATAATGCTGTAATAGACAGTGAAATTGCCGAAAAAATAAAAAGGGCATTGGTAGAAAATATCACTAAAGAATTTAAAGACGAATCGATGAAAAACAAAGTTACTAAACGCCAGCAAACGTTACTACCATTGTTCAAACAGTCAATGAACCAAATAATACCAAAGACGAAACGCATATTGAACCTGTCGGTGACACACCAGTAAATAATGTGTATGACTCAAAATGGAATAATGATTATTCTACTGATTACGAGCTGAGAGAAGACAATAGCTACAATATCAAGAGAGAACATGGTGAACTATTTTATGGAACAGATTTAAAATGTCCAAAGTTGCTCATTGATATTAATAATGAATCATATTATATTTTTTGTATTAATATTCTACATGAAATTATTTCACTAACAATATATTATGCATTACATTGTTATTTGTTCATTATTTATAGAGTATTCTAGCATATCAAGCGTTTAGAATGTCTATTTAAACATAGGAGATGTAAGAAAAGGAATTTGCATTCATTTATTGTCAGACACATGGAATAATATTGACAAAATCTAAGTATCAGAGTGCATAAATTTTTTCTATCAACATCTTTGTCAGATACATCGGATATAATTAACCAAATCTAAGTATCAGATTGAAAAATTTCTCTATCAACATCCTTTCTCGGATACGTTGGATAAAATTGTCAAAATCTATGTATTAGAGTGGATAAATTCATTATCAACTTCCTTTTGTCTAATACATCAGATAACATTCAAACAATCTACGTATCAGAGTGAATAAATTCCTTATCATCGTCTTTTTTATGATAAGTTTTTTTCAAAAAATCTTTTATTATGTTTAAGCAATAAATATCTTTCAGCTTGACCCATCTTTATTCTATAGAATAGTTCCATTCATTCATTAAATTATGAAGATAATTTAAGCAAATAGCAATCTCTCTCCCGAATCCAGCTCTTTGATTCACAATATGCATATCTGATTCAAAAATTCATGAAAAAATTGTTAGTAGATGACAAACTTTGTACGGATTTTACCTCTTGGATACACATTAAGGATATTTTATTCAAGAAATTATGAAGAAATTGCAAGTAAGTAACAAACTCATTATTGTTTTCACCTCTTGGATACACGATGCAGAAATTTCATTCAAGCAATTATGAAAAAATTTTAAGTAAGTAAAAATCTCGTTCTTGAAGTCACCTCTTGGATACACAATACGGAAATTTCATTCAAGAAATTATGAAAATATTTGTAGTGTAAGTAACAAACTATTTGTTACTTGATTTCACCTATTGGATACACAATACAGATATTTCATTCAAAAAATTATGAAAAAATTCTAAGTAAGTAAAAATCTCTTTCTTGAAGTCACCTCATGTATACCCAATACGGAAATTTCCTTCAAGAAATTATGAAAATATTTGCAAGTAAGTAACAAACTCTTTACTGATTTTACCTCTTGGATACACAATACAGATATTTCATTCAAGAAATTATGAAAAAATCGCAAGTAAGTAACAAACTCATTATGGTTTTCACTTCTTGGATACACAATACGGAAATTTAATTCAAGAAATTATGAAAAAATCGCTAAGGTTCACTTAGCGTGGCGCGCCACGCTAAGTGAACATAAATGAACCTATCATGTCTCGTTACGTGCCACGCTAAGTGAACCTAAATGAACCTAACGTGAATACAGTTATTTAAAAAAAAGGGTTGTATTGTAGGTTGGCTGCAGGTGCCCGGGTGAAGGTAAAATCAGTTGTGCTGCTATCTATACCTTAACTGAAATAGATGGTAGCACTTGCTTTATAAAAAAATGAACCTAACTTTTTGCATGTCTCTCTCACTAGGCCCCTGGGGCGAATTCAAGAGATAGTTTGTTACTTACTTACTTACATTTTTTTTCATAGTTTCTTGAATGAAATTTCAGTATTGTGTATGCAAGAGGTGAATTCAAAAAGAGTTTGTTGTTAAATTACAATTTTTTCATAATTTCATGAATGAAATTTCTGTATTTTGCATCCAAGAGGTGAATTCAAGAATGAGTTTGTTACTTACTTACAATTTTTTCATGATTTCATGACTGAAATTTCTGTATTGTGTACCCTAGAGGTGAATCCAAAAAACATTTTGTCACCTACTTACAATTTTTTCCTAATTTCTTGAATGAGATGTTTGTATTGTCTATCCAAGAGGTGAATTCAAGAAAGTGTTTGTTACTTACTTACAGTTTTTTAATTATTTCTTGAATTAAATGTCTGTAAAGTCTATCCAAGAGGTGAATTCAAGAACGATTTTGTTACTTATTTACAATGTTTTCATAATTTCTTGAATGAAATTTCTGTATTTTGTATCCAAGAGGCGAATTCATGAAAGAGTTTGTTATTTACTTACAATTTTTTTTATTTCTTGAATGAAATGTCTGTATTGTGTATTCATGAGGAGAAATCAAGAAAGAGTTTGTTACTTACTTAGAATTTTGTCATAATTTCTTGAATGAAATGTCTGTATTATGTATCCAGGAGGCAAATTCAAGAAAGAATTTGTTACTTACTTACAATTTTTTCATAATTTCTTGAATGAAATTTCTGCATTGTGTATCCAAGAGGAATCCATGTCTGGAAAGCTGGTCGCTGATTTTGTTTTTCGAAAAAAACAACAGGCAGTCAAAATTAACTCAAGGAATATGAGTACTTTCAACACGAACTGTGTTCCTACCCGGCACCACTTTTTGACAGTTATTGCATGCTCCGGTCTCCAAACAAGCCAAAGTTTGCCAAGACTAAAGCACAGGCTTGCAACTTGAGGAGCGCTCGGCTCCCCTTCCCAAAGGCATTAGATATATCATAGACGGTGGAGCTCTTCTGTACAAAATTCTATGGGCATAAAACGAACGATACTGCAAAATCCTTGACCATTATGCTACTTACCTCACCCAAAAGTATCCATCTGCCACTATTGTTTTCGACGGCTACGATGGCAGAGTAACCATAAAGGATATGACCCAGTCGAAGAGAATTAGCATAATCGGTCTTGAGATCTTCTCTCACAGCAGAAATTCAGGTGAGGGTAAAAAATGATGATTTCTTGTTCTGCAAGAAAAACAAGGTCAGGGTTGGCTGTTTATCTCCGATCAAAAGGTTTCGTTGTAGTCAAGACATCAGGGGATGCAGATGTCCCAGTTGTGCATGCTGCTGTTGATTTTTCCCAGTATTACGACACTGTCATTGGAGATGATACTGATATTTTGGTTCTATTGTGTTATCATGGTGACCTCTCAAGCAGGAAACTATTCTTTGCACCTGAGACAAAGTCAAACAAAGCTCCCCGAATATGGGATATTCATAAATTGAAAGAGAAGCTGAGTCAAGAAAGATGCTATCTGATTCTTTTTGCTCGTGCCATGTTAGGCTGTGAATCTACTTCACGGACCCATAGTGTGGGAAAAGGCCTGCTCTGAGGAAGCTAATGGCAGATGCTGATTCTCGTACAGCAGCTGCAGTTTTCATGCTGAGGCCAGCTTCGAAGGAGGAAGTAAGGGTTGCTGGAGAAGACGCTCTGCTCAAGATATATGGCTCATCAAAAGGGGGAAATCTGAATGAAATCCACAGGGAAGTTGTTAAAAAGAAAGTGACTACTGCTAGCACATTCGTCCGCCCAGAACAGTTGCCACGAACTTCTGATGTGGCTAAATTCAACAGTTAGAGGGTTTTCTACCAAGTTCAGGTATGGTGTGGAGATCCTGATTCTGAACTGAAAGCAAAGGAATAAGGTTGGAAAAATTAAGATAACTTCTTGTATTCATTGACTTCTGACGTCCCATCAGCCCCTGGTCTGCTTCTGAAAAATCGTGGAATACTCATTTCAACTAGAATGTAGCTCAACGAAATATAGCTGCTTTAAAAAAGGCTTAGCTTTCACTGCAGCGTTTAAAACGGTCAAAGGGACAGCATGTTCTAACTCTCTTAAAATTGAAAACTATAACGATGAGGAGAACGTCGAAGCTTAGATATCTGAATCAAAAGAATAAGTTGTGAATACTAGTCGGAGTTTGATTCTGTATTTCAAATGTTCATGAAGTTGATTCGATAATTTTATCAGTTTTGAAAACTAGTCAGTGTATTACAGACTACAAGCAGCCAAGCCTATTAGGCTTAGGTTTCACTTGTTCGCTGCCTGTGAGTAAAAGCAAATTCAGTCCCAGATTTTGCATACAAGTCCACTGGACATTGTCCGTCACGCGTCGACACAAAATCAATCCAATCTTTCATCACTTAATTCTATGACTACCTACCTTACTTCTGCCCTAGGAATGACATATGGATGGATGATAGATAGACTTATCTATTAACAAATGAAATTATATCATTTTTATACAATCCTAAAAAGGACTTATCCCAGAGTTGCCTCTCAATCACTCAGACTATCTGTCTTGGCTTTTTCTACAATTAGCCATGTCTTGATGCCTTTAAAATACTTGATTTTAATTCAAGTACGCAAAAAAACTCGTTTTGCGTCAACCTAGAATGGGCAACTTTGGAAATGTTGTTCAGCTTTTTTTTCTCTGCAACATGGTGTAAAAATCATTTCTGTTGCAATTTGCTTTTACCAACAATCGACGAATTGGTAGATAATAAGTGCTAAAAGAAACATTTCAAATAAAAGTAAAGAAGTGCATATTGATGAATATGAAACGGGTTTTCTAGTATACATCATGGGCACCCATATGGGGGGGGGAGGGGCAGGGGAGCACCAAACCCCCTGGCTGATTGATGCTGCCTTATTTTTATATTTTTGTTCTGAGATTTCTATTATATAGCATTAAAAGTGCCAATTAGATGAGGTTTGCCCCCCCCTGGAATTCAGCTTATGGGTGCCCGTGGTACACATTACATCAGGCTAAATAAATTTTGGCTCAGCTCATCATTTTACCTATTTTATTACATGTATTAAATCAGTATTTCTTACGCAGTGGAACGATAAACACATAAGTCGTATCTTTAAAAAAGGGAAGATGGTTCATTTTAAGAAAGTATGTTCACATGATAGTGTTATTGTAGTATTGAATGCTGAAAATGAGAAGCATTTGAACTATGAAACATGTACAACTGGTAGCACTATTGGAAATGTATGCGTGCATTTTCATGATAGTAAGGAATTAAATTTCTTTGGAGTACCATAACAGTTCAACTCTTATGATGGTGGATATGCGAAATTGAGATCTCCGGAGATGATCGAACTGAAAGAAAATGCCAACATAGAAATAATAGTTGATGAAGAGGGGCATCTTCTTGCTAGTGCTTGTAGTAACATGTTACCCAGTGTTACATCCCATTGTCAGCTTTCGAGTATTAGCATTCAACAGAAGCTCAAAAGAAGACTTGCATACTCTTCTACTAATATCATAAACCATATCTCGTCTACGTGCCGGAACTGTTACCTGTGTAAAAATAATGTGATAATAGACAGTGAAATTGCCGGAAAAATAAAAAGGGCATTGGCAGAAAATATCAATAAGGAATATAAAGATGAATTGATGAAAACAAAATGCCAGCAAACGTCACTAGCATTGATCAAACAACTAATGAACCAAATAATAGCAAAGATGAAATGCATATTGAACATGTGGATGACCTCTCAGTAGAAATGTGTTCACATGTTAGCGTTATTGTAGCATTGAATGCTGACAAGGAGAAGTATTTGAACAATGAAACAAGTGCAAGTGGTAGCAATATCGGAAACTTATGAGTACGTTGTCAGAGCCGTAGAAAATTCAATTTCTTCTGAGTACCAAAAAAATTCCATTGTACAAAACGTGAATGTATGAACGTAGTATTTCCAAAGAAGCTAGTGCCAAAAGAGAACACTAACATAAGAATAACAATTGATGGAGAGGAAGATCTTATTACTACTGCCTCTGGTCACATGCTACCTATTGATAGAACCTATCGTCATCTTTTAGGTATTAGGATTCAAATGAAAGCAAAGAGGAAAAGAACGGCCTACTCTTCTACTAATATCATAAACCATATCTTGTCTACGTGCCGGATCTGTTACCTATGTAAAAACAATGCTGTAACAGACAGTGAAATTGCCGGAAAAATAAAAAGGGCATTGGTAGAAAATATCACTAAAGAATATAAAGACGAATCGATGAAAAACAAAGTTACCAGCAAACATTACTACCGTTGTTCAAACAGTCAATGAACCAAATAATACCAAAGACAAAATGCATATTGAATCTGTCGGGGAAACACCAGTAAATAATGTGTATGACTCAAAATGGAATAATGTTTATTCTACTGATTACAAGCTAAGAGAAGACAATAGCTACAATATCAAGAGAGAACATGGTGAACTATTTTGTGGAACAGATTTAAAATGTCCAAAGTTGCTCATTGATATTAATAATGAATCATATTATATTTTTTGTATTAATATTCTACATGAAATTATTTCACTAACAATATATTATGCATTACATTGTTATTTGTTCATTATTTATAGAGTATGCTAGCATATCAAACGTTTAGAATGTCTATTAAAACATCGGAGATGTAAGAAAAGGAATTTGCATTCATCTATTGTCAGACACATGGAATAACATTGACAAAATATAAGTATCCGAGTGAATAATTTTTTTCTATCAACATCTTTGTCAGATACATCGGATAAAATTGACTAAATCTAAGTATCAGATTGAATAAATTCTCTATCAACATCCTTTCTCGGATACGTTGGATAACATTGTCAAAATCTATGTATTAGAGTTGATAAATTCATTATCAACTTCCTTTTTGTCTAAAACATCAGATAATATTCAAAAAATCTAAGTATCAGAGTGAATAAATTCTTTATCCTCGTCTTTTTTATGATAAGTTTTTTTCAAAAAATCTTTTATTATGTTTAAGCAATAAATATCTTTAAGCTTAACCCGTCTTTATGCTATAGAATAGTTCTATTCATTTATTAAATTATGAAGAAATTGTAAGTAAGTAACAATCCCTTTCTTGAATTCACCTCTTGGATACACAATATTGAAATTTCATTCAAGAAATCATGAAAAAATTGTAAGTAAGTGACAATGTTATTCCATATGTCTGACAATACATGAAAGCAAATTCCTTTTCTTACATCTCCGATGTTTTAATAGACATTTTAAACGTTTGATATGCTAGCATACTCTAAAAATAGTGAACACATAACAATGTAATGCCAAATATATTTTTAATGATGTAATGTCATGTAGAATATTAATACAAAAAATATATTATGATACATTGTTAATATTAATGAGCAACTTTGGACATTTTAAATCTGTTCCATGAAATAGTTCACCATGTTCTCTCTTGATATTGTAGCTATTATCTTCTCGCAGCTCGTAATCAGTAGAATAATCATTAGTTCATTTTGAGGCATACACAATTTTTACTAATTTGTCACCGAAAGATTCAATATGCGTTTTGTCTTTGGTATTATTTGGTTCACTGACTGTTAGATCAATGGTAGTAACGTTTGCTGGCACTTTGTTTTTCATCGATTCGTCTTTATATTTTTAGTGGTATTTTCTACCAATGCCCTTTTTATTTTTCCTGCAATTTCACTGTCTATTACAGCATTAGTTTTACATAGGTAACAGTTCCGGCACGTAGGCAAGATATGGTTTACGATATTAGTAGAAGAGTAGGCTGTTCTTTCCCCTTTGCTTTCATTTGAATGCTAATGTTTAAAAGATGACGATAGGTTCTATCAATAGATAGCATGTGACCAGAAGCACTAGCAAGAAGATACCCCTCTTCATCAACTATTATTTTTATGTTGGCATTCTCTTTGGGTTAACGTCTCTGGAAATGATACTTTCGCATATCCATCATTTGTATAACTGAATTTTGTTGGTACTCAGAGAAATTTAATTTCTTACTGTCATGAAAACGCACGCATACGTTTCCGATGGTGCTACAACTTGTACTTGTTTCATAGTTCAAATACTTCTCCTTGTCAGCATTCAATGCTACAATAACACTAACATGTGAACACATTTTTACTGAGGGGTCATCCACATGTTCAATGTGTATTTCATCTTTGCTATTATTTGGTTAATTAATTGTGTGATGAATGCTAGTGACGTTTGCTGGCATTTTGTTTTTCATTATTCATCTTTACATTCCTTAGTGATATTTTCTGCCAATGCCCTTTTTATTTTTCTGGTAATTTCACTGTCTATTATCACATTATTTTTACACAGGTAATAGTTCCGGCAAAAAGACAAGTTAGGGTTTATGATATGAGTAGAAAAGTATGCATGTCTTCTTTTGAGTTTCCGTTGAATGCTAATACCCAAAAGCTGACGATGGGGTGTAACACTGGGTAACATGTTACCACAAGCACTAGCAAGAAGATGCCCCTTTTCATCAACTATTATTTTTATGTTGGCATTTTCTTTGAGTGCGATCATCTCCGGAGATCTCAATCTTGCATATCCACCATCATAAGAGTTGAATTCTTTTGGTACTCCAAAGAAATTTTATTCCTTACTATCATGACAATGGACGCATATGTTTCCAATAGTGCTACCACTTGTACTTGTTTCATAGTTCAAATACTTCTCATTGTCAGCATTCAATACTAAAATAACACTATCATGTGTACAGACTTTCTTAAAATGTACCATTTTCACTTTTTTAAAGATACGACTTATGTGTTTATCGTTCCACTGCGTAAAAAATACTGATTTAATATATGCAATAAACTAGGTAGTGTCGATAACCCGCCATAGAGTACCAGAGAGAAAGCCGTGTCGTGTCTATGAGCAAGCATGGAACATGATTGGTAGAGCCACATGCATATTTCATGTCATTTTAAGATACGTAAAAAAAAGTTGAATAATTTCATAGTTCAAAAAATTCAGTCAAAAATAAGTGCTACTACACACATTATTTTTCTAATAGTAAAGATCATGACTAATATATCTATACCACTCTCATTTTTGGTTTAGAAAATATTAAATGTGGTTTTTGTTTTAAGTTTGTTTTATGTCACTCTTAGCCATGTAAAAAAAAGTTGAAAAAAATACCATGTTAAAAAAAATTCAAAAAAATGGCGAGGGCGGCCAAAAAGTTGGGGGGAGGGGTCCCTTGGAGGTTGGGGATAAAGGACCTTTGGAGGTTAAGGTCCCTGGCGGTTAGGGTCATTGGTGCTTATGATCTTTGAGGGTTGATACTCATATACTTCTCACTTCTTGATTTGGCAAGGATTTCTAAGGGCTGTTCTGAATTTCATTATTGAAATTCTGTTCTTGACATCTACATCTCTATTAATATCAACTTTTTTGAATACTATAACGTTAGACCATATTTAATATTAACAACACTGTTCAAGCGTTTCTTGTGTATTATACAGAACACATTGATGAAGCAAAGCTAGGTCAAATCACAGGGCCATTTTATCATCGTTAACCATTCTCATAGATTGATGCTATTCCAAATTTATAATAAATAAGCAATGAGTTAACAACCTTTTCAGGGCTACCTTAACTGGTAATCAGTTTAACTCTTTTTTTACCACCTTCATACGATCCGATCACTAATTAGGATCTTTTTCATCCCTATTATTCAATCAATAATTAAGATCGTTAATACAGTCCAATTCACAAATGCTATACGTTTTTCGAAAATGTAGTTATTTTTTAGGTAAATGATAGAACTTTTCATCATTAATATTTCTGATAATATTCCTGTCTACATTGTCAATCAAACCCGGTGAGATATCTTTAAGCTAGAGATCATCAGGCTCTTTGACAGGTTTTGTTTATTCAACTTTGTACGCGTCAGTAGTTCCTATACGCCTCTACAAAGTATAATAGAGGCTGACCAAGATAAAGATCCTTCAATCTCAAGAGTGCCCTAGGGAATGGCCTTGATAAAGTTCATTCAACTTGATACGCTTCAGTGGTTCCTATACGTCTCTGCAAAGTATAATAGAGGCTGACCTAGATAAAGATCGTTCAACCTCAAAAATGCCCTAAGGAATGGCTTTGATAAAGTTCATTCAACTTGATACGCTTCGGTGGTTCCTATTCGCCTCTACAAAGTATAATAGAGGCTGACCTAGATAAAGATCGTTCAATCTCAAGAGTGCCCTAGGGAATGGCCTTGATAAAGTTCATTCAACTTGATACGCTTCAGTGGTTCCTCTACGTCTCTGCAAAGTATAATAGAAGCTGACCTAGATAAAGATCGTTCAACCTCAAAAGTGCCCTAGGGAATTGCCTTGATAAAGTTCATTCAACTTGACACGCTTTACTGGTTCCTAGTGCTTCCATAGAAATGGAACCTCAATAGAGAATGACCTAGATAAAGGTCGTTCAACCTCAAGAGTGCCCTAGGGGATAACCTAGATTAAGTTCATTCAACTTGATACGCTTCAGTGGTTCCTAGTGCTTCCGTAGAAATGGAACCTCAATAGAGAATGACCTAGATAAAGGATGTTCAACCTCAAGAGTGCCCTATGGGATGACGTAGATTAAGTTCATTCAACTTGATACGCTTCAGTGGTTCCTAGGGCCGTCAGCAAAGTATAATGTCACAATCTACTTGCGAATAAATAGCCAAATTGTATGTTTTTAATGCATTTTGCCATGTGTCACTCTTGTTTCAACCATTGTACCTCTAAATGGAATCAACGCTGACAAAATCAAGAAACTGAAAAACACATGGGAAATTTACCATTTGAGCTACTCTTTTGCTCATTAGGGGGAGAGGGGCTCATAGTGGAATCACTTTCTAAATTCGTTAACTACCATTTTTCTGCGAAACTCGAAATAAGAATTGTTTTCTTATTATGTTTACTTCTCAATAGCCGTAATTCTAGGGTTATATCTAAGTTGAAACTTTAGAATAACGAGCCAAAAAGATAGGACGATAGATAGGGGGATAGGGAGCATGGAAAGGGGTAGGGGGCAGACCACAATATACACTGAGTGATCAATATTCGTTTTAAGTTTTAACGCTGCTCTTTTCATTCATCGGAACATAAGTGTGTTGTTTTGCGTTTTTTTTGTAGTTTTAATTTGATTCATCTGTCTTTGTTTCATACTTGGACTATCCTCAAAGAAATAAGAATGTCACCCCTAAATCACCAGTTTAACGTTAGAGTTAACATTTTCTATAAAATACTTCAAAGAGATAAGCACCCTAAAAAATATTCTTGTGCGTGGGAGAGGAGGGGGTGAAATTATTAAATGTTTTTCATGTCATAGATATGTAGCTTTTCAAGGAACGGGGGTGAGTATATGGGCTTATAATTTTTATTGAAATTGCCCCCTTCTTAAGAGGCTTTCCTTCTTTTTCTACAATTACACAAATTGTCAAATATTAATAACTTTAAACTTAATGAGTTTTGCAGTCTTTGAATCACCGCTAGAAGATGACTCTGTCAATAAAGTCAAAGTAGTAAAAAATTTCCAACTTAAAGTGGTACAAAAGGTGCCGTTTTTTGTGCTATTTGGCACTTACGGATGGCAGAACTGATTAAAAGCACGTAGATATGAGCAATAGCTTTCAAATCTGTAATTAAATTTCTCGCTAATAAGTTCTGTCAGCCCACTAGCCCCTAGATTTTCCATTTGAGACATGGCATCAATAGTGCCACTAGTGTCATTTGGCAGTTGCATGTCGTGGAATTTATAAATAAAACGAAGATATGAGAAAAAGCTTTTATGTTATCTATTAAACATCTGTTTACAAAGTTTTTGTAGCCCGCTAGCCCCACCCCTTAAAAAATGGCACAGAATGTGCCAATAAAAAAAAACAGAAAGAAGGGAGACAGATCATTGGTACCATGATTTTCTTGTTTTTTAAGGTTGGGGACTGTAATTTCCTAGAATAAGTTTTTTGATTATGCTGATTCCAATGGTACACTCTTCATTTCAATCTGACACTATTTTTGAGGGCTCTGGCTTTTTTTCAAAATCATCATAAATTTCTTTTCGCAATAAACTTTTATTTTTAACAAAAACCGAAATAATAGTTACTATTCCTGAATCAGTGTCAGATGGCAATTTTTTTTTCACTAGGCAGTGTTTTTCTAAACGTGGTTTTTGACTTTTGGTAAGTAGAGTAAGGGGTTATATTTTGCCGCCTTTATGTTCCATCCTGTGTTATTTGTCCACTTTATGTTCCCTGGCACCTTTCCATGGCAGATTACCAGATTGATTATTGCTATTGTTGTCAATTGAATATGGAATTATACAAAACCTAGCAGACAAGTTTCCAGGCCAACCAGACAGGTTTCTGGGCCAAGCAGACAAGTTTCTGGGTCAACTATAAGTTTCTGGGCCTTTACATTCCATGGCACCTTTCCAGAGCATGTACCTATGGATTTGCGGCCTTTACGTTCCTTCCTGTGCTATAGAAAACCGGTGCATCTTGTTTAGCTGCCAATATATATCAATTATTTTTTTCGTATATGTTCAGGTTTCAGATTAGAATTTTCTACAGTTTGAATAGTTCATTCATTCTACCAGTATCAATATTTTTGCAATCATTTACATAGATATGGAATATTCGAAGCGATTTCTGGTGAGTAAAATTTTCTCATTATTATAATAAAAAGAAATCTATTTTTTTTGTCTGATCATTAAGTTAAGGGAGAATTTCCTTAGTTATGCTTTCTTTTTCACTGTGTTGTAAGCTCTTTTAAAAATATCCATTTTTTTAAATAATAAACAGTTCACGTATTTAAATTTTATTTAACATTCAAAAAAGAGAAGTAGAATAGATATAATTTTTGAAAATGCTAAAAAACAAACTTAAAAAAACGCGTATAGGGTGAGATATAGGCTAGAGGACGAACCATTTATATACTCAGTAATTTTTAGTTTAGGCTATGTCCAGGAGACTTTTTCTTCCTTTTTCTGTGATTTTAACTATTTCGTAATTTAGTTATATAAGTTTTAAAAGCTTTGCATAAAAAAAAAATCATTTTACTAGTAAATTCAAATTTCAGGGGGACTTAGCCCCCCTTCCCTCCAACAATACAAAATCTTAAAATATAATGAATATATTCGATAGAAAACGCAAAGTATGCTATTTTTTTCCATTTAAATAAAATCTCTCCTCCCCTCTCCTTTGGTTACGATTGTAAATGTCTTGAAACAGTTCTTTTCATTAAAAAAAAATGTCATTTTCTCATCGTGTTTTTAAAATGAGCTATCTTTATCAGCTTAAATAGAACCACCTGTGTTTAACCTTTTTACAAGAGGGGATAATTTCAAAACAACATTTGACATGCGTTTTATCGGCGTTAAGATAACAAAAGGATGGTGATTAAGACGGAGGGGGGGGGCTTTGTCTAATTCTAGTTGGAAACTCAGAATTGATAGGGGGTAAGATGGAACGATGCCAAATTCTGTGTGTTCTTAGTTTGTTTTTGTCCAAATTAGCCGGATATTTTTCAATTGTATATGATGAAAGAAATTGGATTTCACAGATGATGATTAAGCGGCTTTAAAAAAAATATATGACGGGGAAGAGGGGGGGGGGATGTATATGACATCTTCCCTCCCTTGAAACTAAAAATTCTATTAAATTTTAACTTACAGTCTTTTCTTTTTAAAAGTTCCATGTATGAATTTTTCTTCTTTTTAAGAATTGCTAGGCGTAGTTTTTAACTTACAATCAATCCGACGAAAGATAAAAAGTAGGTTCTCTCACTCGAACTTCGTCCGAAATGAATTCAGTCACCCTATATGAGCTCCCCAATCCAGATTCGATGGCCTCTCTAGGAGTCACACCAGCACATTGAAGATTAGCACACAGCTCTATTCAACCTGTTATACAAATGAAGAGATAATGGATAGATTCTCACAGTGTGTTGATCTCATCCAATAAATATCGGGAAGGCAATCCTCTTCATGCTTTGCCAGGGACCTCAGATGTACAAGTGCAGTCAGAATTTGTAAATGTATATATTTTTTTTTTCTTTCCGTATTTTCAAAAATAAGGCACATTTTCTCAAGTGCGTAACTTTCGATGAGTAAAACTTAAATTTGTTTCTAAACTATTCTATAATAATCCTATTTCATTACCATTAACCAAATTAGCAGTATATAAAAGAGTGGTTATAACACAGAAGTAGCAAATAGCTTATCATACTTTTCTATAGATTTATAAACCTTACCCATAATTTCTCTTTTAAGCAAGATGTTTTCTAATGCAAAAATCCATTATTTCATTAAACAAACTCTATATAAACAAATCACTATTTCACACTTGACGGTTAAACAAACGTTCTTAAACTGGGATATGTTTTGCACTTAGCTTTGTGCATATTTAATCCTTTATAAAAATAAGCCATCGGGAAGGTTGAATATTAATCCGACAGGTATAATTCGAATGTTAATCACTCATTACAAAGTGGATTTCAAATAACCGGATTTTTTTTATCTTAGATGAAGAGAGATATTAACACAGGAAAAATCATATAAATTGTTTTCAAAGCGCATTTCTGTCTAACTCTGTTTTCTGCAGCGCACTATAAGCTACAGGAATATAGGCTAAGGGATTAGAAACACAATTTCAATCTGTAAAGATATTTCAGCGCGTGTGTGTGCGTGCGCGCCTGCGTGTTTGCGCTCGTGAGTTTGTGTGTGTGTCTGCGTGTGTGTGAGTGTGTGTGTGTGTGTGCGTGTGTGTATGTTCATGTATGCGCGCGTGCGTATGTGTGTGTTATTAACCAAATTTTTAATTTATAATTTATCTTTTTTGAAATAATGATATTTGCAGAAATGTGTATCTAATTTCAAGTTTTTTTGATAAATATAAATCCAATTAAGAAAAAAAAATTGTTTGATAAAAAAAAGAAAAAAGAAAAAGAAAAGAGTGTTATAATTTTGTAAAGAATATCGTCAAAGAAAAAAAAACTTAAACCAGTCATTGTATAGTTTAATGGGTACGCTGTGAAAACTTCTGCCTTCCCTGTCCCGGGACTTCAAAGTATCATGGGTAATTGTCCCCTCTCGCCGGATGATGATGTTAGTGAAGGTTTGTTATTTGGTACCCCCCTGGAGTTTCAATTTACAGCTGAAGAAATGGACAGTTTTATGTAAATTGTAGGACCTAATTTTTCCGGGGACACTTTTGACAATAACTTTACTATTAGTCAACTGGATTATATACAAACAGGTGCAGGACATGAAAATAGTGCTATGTCCTCGGAATTAAGTGCATTTTATTTGTTAGAGTTGGCTCTAAGTCACATACAAACACATAGGGTAGATTTTAACCCTCCCGAGGAAAAGGCGATTGACGGGAGCATTATTTTAACTGACCCTGTGAATGTTCTCCATAGCTTCATCGAAAGAATTCGAGCAGAAATTGAGATTCAGAGTCAGAAATGGGGGGGGGGGGGTCAAGGGGGAATGAAAGTATCATTGAGACAAAAAGTTTATTTATAAAAGGGGACATCTGGGGATATTTTTTATTTTAATTTTTCAACTGGCAACCAGACTTTTTACCCAGGTCTAAACGAATGTGAAAACGACTTTTTCAATAGGGTAGATAAATTAATATCAACTTTAGACACGTTTAATGAGAGTGGAGGTGGGTCTACCATTTTTTTATACTGAATGCATGGATCTGAATCTTAGTAGATTTAAAAAAAACTTTACTTTAAGAGGAGTGGGTAATCTATACATAAAAAAAAGCCCAGATTTTACGATTACCGGAAGAGTTCAAGGCTTCAATTTTGACACAGGGCTGCAATGCTTTAAGTATGCGTATATAACGTGATGCCTATCGACCATTAAAAATAAGTCATAACCAGAAGAGCATAACAACCTTATTCGCCCTGGTGGAGCAAAATTCCCGAAGGCAATTGTTTACTGTTTATAAGAAGAACGTTCGGCGCCCTTTAAGGGAAGGACCACATTTAAAACAGCGAATGCCATCCTTGGGGTGGGGGTGGTTTATCCTCGGCGTGAAACTGAATGTAAAGATCGGGAAAAAAAACCAAATAAAAAATGGGTTTTGTATTCAGTGAGGACACCGATGGTGGACAATGTTAAAAATTGGGTATGGGTTATTTACGAACCTCCCAAAGATGTAAATTCCTATGGTCATTTTTTTCCCGTTACTTCAATAAGTCGACTCTTATCTCAAGGCGTTCAGAAAGGAGAATGTCACTATTGTCCAATGTGCCTTTCCTCATTTAGATCTGAGCGAACATTCACGGATCATATGAGACATTGCAAAATTCATGGGAATCAAAGAATTGAAATGCCAGCAGAAGGCAAAGATATTTTACAATTTAAAAATTTCCAAAATTCCCTTGCTACAAGTTGATGAAGTGTGTTTAGATTGTGAATCAAGACTGGTTGAGGTATCAGACCCATTAAGGCCAAATATAGTCAAAGAACACATACTAGTTGCGTGTTCCAACGCGCATGTCCCTTATGATTTAGAAAATAAATTTAAATCGGCAGAGTTTTTTTTGGCTATGGATGTTGTAAGTATCATGAAAAAGCTATTAATATCCTTAATAAAAACAGAAAATACCGTAACTTTATAATTGCGTCACATCAATAAATCAATGACATGATCAGATAAGGCGTTGCAGACGTTGAACAAAAGGGAAAGGCTCTGGATTATTAGAGGTGTTTATAGCCCGTAAGCTATGAGGAACGATACTGATCACATTATTGACTCAAATTCAATAGGACAAAGTCGCCTTTGAGCGTGGGCTGACACTTTGTGTAATGTAAAAACTAAACCGCAACTTTTTCTTCCGGTTTTTATACATAACTCTAACTACGATCTAAAGTATGTGCTACCTGCATTGACACGTCTTCATAGAAATGGAACAGTGGATGATGATGCATGCGTGCTAGACAGATTTTCCTAAACAAAATAATTCCTAAATCATCGGAAAAGTTGCTCGTTTTGGAATTTATGTGGAAATTTGTTGAAGCCGACGTTGAGTACACGAATAAAATTGCTTTTTAGATTCCTACAGTTTTTTCCCCAAATCATTGAGCGAATCAATTCAAGTTGCGAAAAACGATGACGGCTGCAATGCTTTCCCCCTTCTCAAGCAACAATTTCCAAATTATTTGTATGATTTGTTGACGGTCAAGAGTATATATCCTTATTTTTTTTATCGTTCTACTTTGAGATTAGCAAAGCGCATTATTTCTTTGACCGAGTCGTTTTATGACGGTCTACACAATTGCAGTTGCACCCCCGATGAATAAAGTTTTGCTAAAAACGTTTGGGTAGAGGGAGGGTGTAAAAATGAATTTGACTACTGCAAGCTGTTTTTGTCGAGTGACGTGTTAACTCTGTTAGACATTATGTGTAAAAATACGGACAAAATCTATGAGGAATTTCATTTTGATTTGGGCTATTATTTTTCATCTCCTCATCTAGTGATGGACCTCATTCTAAAAATTAGTGGGGAAAAAATTGGGCTAATCACAGACATTGATCAGCATCTGTTCATAGAAAGATCAGTGAGGGGTGGATTTGTTTTTCACGGGGATCGTATCTTGGAAACTGACCCAACAGGAGAAAAGACGGGGACAAAATCGGATGCAGTTTTCCTTGATATGAATTCTCTCTGCCCCTCGGCCATGTCCCTTTATGCGCTACATTGCGGTGACTATAAATGGCTCAATGACCCTCAAGCTCCCCATTTCCCCAACATTGACAGTGTTGAGGAGAATGGACCGGTTGGATGGTTTTTTTAAATAGATGGGGAGATACCAGTAGAACTTCACGATTCAGTAAAAGATTTTGTTTTCCCGTGCATCAATAGACCTGTGACTAAGGACTCTTTGAGCCCTCAGAATAGGCGTTTAGTCGAGGTGGACGGATTGCATTTGTCACCTTCAAAACAAAAACTTATTGCTGATCTTCTGCCGAAAAAAAATATAGTTGTACATCAGGAGACTTTAAAATTGATGTGCAACAACGATTTCAACGTCACAAGGATTCACAGAGCACTCCAGTTTAGTCAAAAACCCTATCTGAAAACGTTTGTTGACACTTTTGTCAACAAACGTTCTGCAGCGCAGACGAAAGCCGAAAAAGAAATTTAAAAACTAATTTTGAATTTGGCTTTTGGTAACATGTGTGAGAGTGTTCATAATGGGAATCGTTGTGACGTCGTGACCAATCCCAAACAATGTACTCGAATTATTGCCGATCCAAATTACACTTCCTTCACAATCATTGGCCCGGACATGGTACTTTTGAATAGGAAAAAAGATACATTGTCTTGAACATAAATATTGTTGCAGGCAGTGCGATCTTGGAGATCTCTAAAAAGCTCATGGTGAAATTTTACTCCAATATGGCTAGGGTACAGTGGCCGGAAAAAGGGCACGTAGAGGTTTACTACTGGGACACGGAGTATCTATTGTTAAAATTAAAAGCTTCAAGTCTCCTCCATGATTTGGCATAAAGTGAAAATAAAAGCTAATGGATGGACTACTCCGATAGGAGTGGCATTTACGCTGAGCTAGAGAAACGTCGGGCTACAAAT
>NC_142803.1:54387747-54418957 GCF_049724085.1 Artemia sp. Qi Xiang Cuo
CTGAATGTCAAAGTGAAGAAATTCAACGAAGCGCGGGTAAGCGGCGGGAGTAACTATGACTCTTAAACGGCGGGAGTAACTATGACTCTCTTAATGTTCCTCTTTGTTCATGGATCCTCTTTGGAGAGAATGGATGCTCCTTCTGTTGCAGTCTTAAGCTTTCACTCCCATAGGGATGAGGGCAATGATGGTCCGTTAGGCAGGATAACATTGAGACCTTGTATCTGATTACTATGGCGACACTGGTGGTTGCTCTTAATTGAGTGACCGCTTGCAACCCGCTCACTGTCAGAATTGGGCATGTAATGGAGCTGAATGCTGGGAAAACGTAGTCTTCATCTGATCACAGTGTGGCAGGGAGATTACACTTGGGCCAATTTGGCTGTCACGGGACTGACAAGTGTAGATTGCTAACAGGAGACCTGTATTGACCATGACCTACGGTTCCGTTGGGAACCGCGCGGGTCCGTCAAGTGGCTTTGCTGCAGGCCATCGCACACTGTTGATTGGGGGTTGACTGCGGGACCTTGGCAGGAGGGGAGTGACCACAATCGTTATGACAGAAGAGAGGTTGTCCCGGAGTAGAGCATCATCTGTGATGAACTATGTGTATGGGTGGGACCTATCCTTGGATGGGGCCTATCTGTGTGGATGGGAGAGGTACAGCCATTTTCTCGTTTCGTGCTTTGGGGGTGACCCCGGGTACTTGGACGGAATTTGGTACCGCCAATGATGCTCGGCCCCCTTCACATCAGGGGGGTAAGTGGTCTCTCCAGACGCCCGGATACTGGTACAATACGCAGTTCCGACCTTCGCGATGATCTTTGTGGGAGTCCCTAACTCTCACCGGTATATGTAGGAGGGATTTGCATACATCACAGGGCCGAGGGAGGGCTAAGCATTGTCAGTCAAAGGCAACAACTGCTAAAGGCGTTCTGTTGGTACTATGGCGGCTAGGGTCCGGTGGTACTTCAATCGTAGGAAACCACCCGGGTGTACCAGGTAAGGGAGGTGCACCCGTTATATATCACCTGTCAGAAATGAGCACACAAAATAAAGATCAAAAGACTGTCCGCGTAGCCTCGGATGCGGACAGACGAGGTGAGAGCGTAGAAGGTGAAGGTAATGGCCAGTCCAATCGACAGAACCCAGGCTCCTTTCCTTCAACATCCGGTGGTAGCAATGAACCCGGATCCGGAGTCCTGGATTACATGAGCAAAGTATGCACCATTTGTGAACACAAGTCCCGGGTATACAAGCTTCTGGCAGAGCATATGACTCAGAAACACCAAGTGGGAAGTGTGACTTGGCGGTGCCCGAGGTGCTCACGAACCTTCGACAAGTTGTCGGTGGTGGTTTGGCACTTCCCGCACTGCAAAGGTTCCGGCCTGCAAGGTGTGGCTGAGTCGTCCATGGCTCATGCATCTGGAATGAATGTGAATTTGGTAGATAGTAGAGATGTCGTTATGTTAGATGTTGATGTTGTTGGTTCGGGAAACGATGAGGTAAGGCATCCTGTTTTAGAAGTCCAGGGAAACGATGAGGTAGGCATCGTTGATTGTAATGTTGAAGTCCAGGGAGACGTTGGTTTCATTGGGACGCCGGGTTCTTCGGAACCCACTACCCAAGCCAACGTCAGTGTGAGTGAGGGCCCCATGTTAAAGTGCATTGTTGCTGGCTGTGGCAGGGAGTTTACATCTGCGTCGGGTCTGGGACAGCATATGCGACACCAGCACCCGGTCGTACACAATGAGCGTTTTGCGTGAACTAAAAGGGCTAGGTGGTGTGATGATGAACTGAATCGGGTCGCTGAACTGGAATTTAAACACGGGAAATTGGTTAATATAAACCAAGTCATTGCTTCTGAGATGCCTGGCAGGACGGTGGAGACGATCAAGAAGGCCCGTAAGCGACCCCAATACCTCGAGATGTTTGAGGACCTTGTACGTCGGCGGGCTGACCACAAGGCCCAACTTAAATCCCCACAGAATAAAAGGTACAAAATCAGAGTTTCAACCACCGAAACCCACCCCGAGCTCTAGTGATAGATGGTTGGGGGTGTTTTGTACGCGGATATTGTTACTGATGATTTGTACCTGGTGTACTACCCCCCCGCCCCCCGAGGTCTTGTGTCCAGGGTTTGAAGGGCTGACCCGCGGTGCGCGAAGCTTCAGGGATACAACCCTTCTTGTTTTGGAAGAAAAGTTAACTATTAATAAACTCTTTAGGGATTTCTCGGACAGATACCTCAAAAGCGCA
The DNA here is from genome assembly GCF_049724085.1 of Artemia sp. Qi Xiang Cuo. Lineage (NCBI taxonomy): Eukaryota > Metazoa > Arthropoda > Branchiopoda > Anostraca > Artemiidae > Artemia > Artemia sp. Qi Xiang Cuo. The sequence continues at coordinate 54,390,007 of NC_142803.1, forward strand.
GGGATGGAGAAACGGATGACGGGAGGGAGTAGAAGAGGTGGGGAACGGTCTGGCAGTAGGTTCGGCCTCAACAGACAAAAACCTGCCATGACACTACTTCTAAACGGAGAGTTCGTAAGGAGAGACCTCAGGAACAGAAATTTCGAATTTATGAGGAGTTGTTTCGACGCAGTGAGAAGGACTGTTTAGACGCAGTCCTAAGCATAAATGGGATTGAAGGGGATGAGAAAATACTCACCTCGAGCGAGCAGGATGCGCTTCTCTCAGAGTACAAGGCTTTTTTCGAATCAGAGCCTCTCAAGAATGAGGAAGGATTCGTGCCCTCAGTAACAAGTCTGGGGGACGAGGTGACTTGTCAAATGTTTCCTGAGAAAGTGAGTAGAACCCTTAGCGCCTTCATTGACAAGTTAGTGCCAGGGCCTGACTTGCTCAAGTATCCAAGCCTAAGAAAGGTGGATCCTCATATCTTGGCTATTCTGTTTAATGTCTTCTTGGCGGTTGAGAGGACGCCAACGTGTCTGAAGCAATGTAGAACATCACTGGTACCAAAAATACAGGGCAGCGGCTTACCTGTAAAGTTTCGGCCCATTACTATAGCCAGCACTTTGCTGCGTCTATGTACGAAAATTATTGTAAATAGGCTTAATGCCTCTGAGCTTTTGTGTGGGAGCCAAAGAGGTTTTGTGCGTAGACCTGATTGTTTCGAGAATATATGTACTGCCAAAGCTTTGATCAAGAAGGCGCGCACTCAGGGAAGAACCATCTGCCTCGTTGCAGTGGATCTGTCCAAAGCGTTGGATACGGTGCAGCAGTTAAGTGTGCTCCGGGCATTGAATCGTTTCTCTGCGAGCGACAAACTGGCCCGTGTAAGTGCCGAACTATATTCAGATGTGTCTACACAGCTGAAGGTAGGGAGGGAAGAACTAGGTCACGTTCAGATGAGAGTTCGAGTTCAGCAAGGGGGCCCTCTGAGTCCAACGCTGTTTAACATGGTTATAGACGAGTTCCTTGCCACCGTGAATCGAAGTGCAACCGTTGCTAATTCACCAGGATTCAATTTTTGGGGAGTGAAAGTTGCAGCGATTGGGTACGCTGATGACTTGTTGTTAATTTCGGAGTCGCGCCATGGAGCGCAAACGTTAATAGAGGGGTTGTCCGATTTTTGCAGGCGCCGGCACCTGCGGATCAACCCCGGTAATTGTCAATCGTTGTACCTAGAATGGCAGGGTAAAGCTAAGAGCCACAAAGTCTTGGGAGATGTCATTCTTTTCAAGCGTACAAAGGAGGAGTCTCTTGTTGAGGAAGGCCCCGTAGGTATGCCAGCCGTCGGGGCATCTGGTACTCTGAGTTATCTTGGGGTCCAGATTCGTTCGGACGGGAGCTGTTTAACCAATGATGCTGATGTCACGTCCTCGCTAGCCAGACTAGAGAGGGTCCCCCTTAAGGGAGCGCAGAAGATTAAGTTGGCCAAACTTCTGGTTGATCGCCATTTCTATACAATCTCTGCGACTGACCCCACCCTCTGTCGGCCAGGGTGGTGCGATAGAGCGTTTCGTTCTTTTGCAAAGAGGGTCTTGCACCTTCCAACCTTTACCACTCCCAGTTTCCTATATACCAAGACCAGTGACGGAGGCCTTGGCCTCCCCTGTCTTCTCGAAAAAGTGATGGCGTTTCTGGGTGGTCAGTTGCGTAAGCTTCGGACCTCCTCAGACTTGTGGATCATTGCACTTAGTAAAACCCAGTTGGTGGAACGATTGCAGAGCCGATGCGATAAATTCAAAACCCGAAATTGGCAAAATGAGTTTTCCCTAACATGGCAGGGTCATGGGGCGAACTCATTCAAAGCGAACCCAAACGCCAACTTCTGGCTTCCAGGCCAGACCCCGTTCTTTAAGGGGTGACTCTATAACCATGCGATTCAGTTGCGGACTCAGTTATATCCCACCAGAAGGATCCAGTACAACTCCGACCACTTGACGAATATGTGCAGGCATGGATGCCCTTCGCAGGAGACTATTCAACATGTCCTCCAATCCTGTGTGTACGTCCACGGGGCCCGGGTCAAACGGCATGACTCCGTGGTCAATTCTCTGATAGAACGTGTTAAAGGAAGCAACTTAAGGTATATACACGAAACATATTTGACTCATGGCACACAAAGGCTCAAGCCGGATCTCGTAATTGTTAAGTTAGGTGTGGCCTACATTGTGGATGTTACGGTGGCTTACGATCACCCCTCGGTATTCAATAGAGCAGCTGAAGAAAAGATACGAAAGTATGGCGTACTTACTCCTGAGGATATGCCCTCTGACTTAGGCGAAATTTCCAGGCTTGAAGTCGTCCCTGTTGTACTTGGGGCTCGGGGAGGTTGGAGAAGTTCCAACTCGAAGATTAACAGGATTCTTGGTATATCACATAGCTTCGCCAAGGTTAACAGCATCCGGGTAATTAAAGCGAGCTTATTGATGTTGAGGCTACATAGTAGCCTTCAGACCTCCCGAAACGGCAATTTCGGTAACAATGCATTAACCCTCACCAGTAGAAGTGCTTTACGTCGTAGGAATTTAGTAGTAGGTGGTAATCAATTGAATGTGTGCTCCAGTGTTGTTAACGCAGATGTATTTACCTATGCAGTAACGGCCCCTGGCCAGTCCAGGTAATTGGGGACTGACCAGGGGATGTCGCGTTGGGCAAGTGCTCCGCGCGGGGGCTAAAGACTCGGGTTAAACCGCAACGACAGGTGATTTCGGTTCGCGAAAATACCTGGATGTTGGACGGACTTGTTCCTATGGACATGCTCCGCTAAACCCAACAAGCCAGTTATGAGTTTGCTTCACTCCCATATACGGGACCGTCCAAAGGCAGGGCTGGATCTCTTCGGAGGTTATGGACGGGTGCCTATGGCAGATGTGGGACTGCTCTGTCGAGGCAGATCGCCTTCTCTCAGAAGAGGTTGGGGACGGTCCGGTTAGTAGGTTCGGCCTCAGCAGACCAGAACCGCCCAAGACGCTGGGACTGAGACGAGATGGAACACAGGCAGGGTCCCTATGGCCGAGCCCGTAACCAGGACGTGTCTGTATGTGGAAACATGGGTGCTGGAAGGTTATAGCTGGAACCTGGCTTCCGGAGTGAGGAGTTGCCATGGTTTGTCTGTTTATCAGGTCTTCAGCGGTATCTCACCTACCCGGCGGCTTTGTAAGGCTTCTTCTTAATAGACTTTTGAATTTTTTCCTTTCTTATCTCTGTTTTTTTCTAATTTAAACGCTAGTACGTTACAGTCTACTCCCCTTATGAGATTAAGCTGATCAGGACTGTTTGGGGCCGCTAGATTGGCAAGGGGCAGTGGACACCCTTTGTCATCCCAGATCAACCAGAATCTTAATCCTCATAAGGCTCAGTTGAGGACCTGTGCAGGGTGAGCTCGCTCCTTAGTTAGAAGGAGCGAGTCTAGAGATTGGCGCCTTCGGGCTGTATGGTTGAGTACAGGTGCGCGGGTACTCTCTTCTCCTAGTTGTAGTCTTAGATTCTAGGACCAAGGTTGCGGCCAGGAGATAAATGTTCCCGCAAAAATATCAAAATGCCTCGTCATCTAATTAGTGACGTGCACGACGGGATGAATGAGAGACCAAGTGTTCCTCTCTCCTGTCTCGCCACCCCACTGCCAGAGAAACGGGCCTGGTAATATCTGCGGGGACAGAAGACCCTGTTGAGGTTATACCAGGTTCGGCACAGGAATTTCTTCTAACATGTTCAAAAATTTCTGACATGTATGAAAAACTTTCTGACATGTCCAAAATTTTTTTGAGCATTGAGCGTTAAATTAGCATAAAACCAACAAATACAGAAAGAAAATCATAATATGAACAAGGATTTTAGAAAGACCTAATGACATGCAGATTAACTGTTTTAAATATATTGATATTTATTCTTAAAATTCTGAGCAATATTGTATTTATTAACACTAAAAAATGAATTTGAATTAAAATATTTGTTTTCAGTAAAACACTAATAACGTTTTGGTCTTTACAAGATTTAAGGAGTGTTAGTTAGCGTTAGGAGTGTTAGGTATGTTCATTATTCTTGATTATGAATATACAAAGTTTTACTTAGAGTTAGAATCGATGTTATTAGCCTTACGAGCGTTTCTTTTGCTACTGCTTCTACTACTAACTACTGTAAATACTATGACCACAAGAAACTGCGACTTTTACTCCTTACACCCATCACGGAAACCAATTTTGGATGAGCCTGCAAATATTTCCGACTGCAAAGAGATGCAACTATAACAACTTAAAAACTATTACCTTTTCTGACTGGGACTACTTACGACAGCAACTTCTTCTTACTGTGTCTATTTACAACATTATTCTTGATTATAAATATACATAGTTACCACACTGAAACCAATTTTGAATGAGACTGCATATATTTCCGACTGCAAAGAGATGCAACTGTGACAACTTAAAAACTATTACCTTTTCTGACTGGGACTACTTACGACAGCAACTTCTTCTTACTGTGTCTATTTACAACATTATTCTTGATTATAAATATACATAGTTACCACACTGAAACCAATTTTGAATGAGACTGCATATATTTCCGACTGCAAAGAGATGCAACTGTGACAACTTAAAAACTATTATATTTTCTGACTGCGACTACTTACGACAACAACTTCTCCTTACTGTATCTATTTAAAACTGTGAGTACTTTCGACCATGACTGCTACTTCTTTTAACGCCACTGCTTGTGAATTTGATAGTGACTAATTGGCACTATAACCGCCTGTGCTTTCGACAACTTGTATTTGTGACTGCTTACAACTGCGACAACTGGAGACTCCGACTTCTGAAGACTACCTACGTTTGCAGTGGTGACTCCTTGTAACCGTGAATATTTCTGCTTGCGACGGCTATTATCATTAACTTTGACTGCAACTGCTCGCAAACAGGAACTACTGAAGACTAACTTCTTGTAATTACAACTACTTGTGGCTGCAGCTGTAAGTGACAGCAAATCCACCTAGGCGTGACTGAGGCGAATGCTTCTTGAGACTGTGGCTTCTTAAGACTTACGTTAGCCCTCATCCTGTTTGTAATAGTTTCTCTTCATTTTAAGCTTAAGTTGATTGTCTTTTTAGTTTCTGTTAGTTTTAACTTTGTCTTATATGAGAAATAGTAATGTGTATAGTGCTAGTTCTTGTTTTTTAAACTTTTGGTACTCTTGCTCAAGTAAGCTTTTATTCCCTCGTTTTGTATAATCTATTTCTTGTATGTCTTTAAAATTTATATCATAAAATGTTGTTTCTACAAAACGTTCATATAAATCTGCAATGTTAAGTTGACTTGGTAAGGCTCGTTTTCGATTCAGAATGTCAGCAGTATTCGAAAATTCTTTATATCCTTGCCATTGTTTTGTTTGTTTTCTTTCTTTATTCTCATAGAAATCTTTTGCTAATAATTATGTGTATAACGGAATGCTTGTAAATTCTGTTTCTTTGCTGCTAGTTGATAAGGAAAATCGTGTAATTAATTAATTGCCATAAATTTCTAGCTGTTGATCATCAACCTGAACAACTTTATCTTGCTCTGAATTTTTCTTTCCAAAATGTAACTAAAAAGTCTATTTGATCTGTATCCTTAGAAAATGGCTTTAGATCATAGGCAAGAACACAAAACGAATTTTCTAGATCCTTTTTCATGTTTGGTCTAGTAGTTACCAGCAATCTTTCTATCTTGGTCTTTTTCAACTCCCCAAGACGATTAATTACAATATCTTTATAGTCTGGAGCAATTTCATCGAAACCATCAGTTAGGATTACTACCTGCATTCCATTATCAGAACCGAAACGAAGATAATTCTCTAACGGTTTCTTCTCTAGACCATCATCAAGCCTTAATAGTTTGTTGAGCAAAAAGTCTATTGCTTCATCTTCATTAAACTGGCTACTATTGGCCTAGTCGTTTAGTATATTCAACTGATCAATATGCTTGATTAGATCAATTCTTATTATCCATCTACCAGAGTTCTTATCTTTTATTTTCTTAGATAGGCTCGTCAGAACTGTCGTCTTCCCCATCCCTGCTGTATTACAAATGATTACTACTTTATTTCCTTTACTCTGGTCTAAAAACTCTGACTCTGAACAATAATCAATTCAGCACCCTCCAGACTTGACATATTTACGTAATGGAGCTACAGACCCTTGTGATTTATGCCAAATTAGTTTTCCAGGCTTAGTTATTAGCCAGTGGATGTTAGCATCGGGTTTTTTTCTCATAATAAACTAAAACGTTCCTTTGTATAAAACAGCTTATCTTGAAATGATCTATCATTATATATTTTTGTATTTATCTCAATTTGATGGAATTTCCTATCTATATAGTAATGTTTAATTTCACCTAAATCTGTCAGTTGAGAACCTGTATTTATCTCTTTACCTGGAACAAGATCAGCAAATGCATGTATATCTCGAGGGATATGCATACGTATATATTATCTCGAGGAGATGAATCTTAATGATTTAGAATTATGTTCATTTTACGTTTGAATTACTATTACGCTTGAATTAATATGAAAGAAGATTTTAGAAATACCAAATAAAATTCAGATAACTGTTTTGAATATATTGATATTTATTCCCGATATTCCATTGTATTAATTAAAAATATAAAACTGATTTTTTATTGAATGTATTTGTTTTAAGTAAAAAGCAAATGACGTTATGGTCTTTATAATATATAAGGAGTATTAGTTAGCGCAAGGAGTGTTGGTTATATTCAAATATATATATATATATATATATATATATATATATATATATATATATATATATATATATATATATATATATATATATATATATATATATTTACTATGTTACACTTATTTCTAGTTACACTTAGATTTACAATATATATAATGTTAGGAGTGTTCTTATGGTTTTACTTTTTCTATTGCTCTTACTAATATTAATACTAATAATACTTCTTCTCTTACTAACTATTGCAAATGCTATGACCATGACTAATTGTAACTGTGACTACTCAGATTCGTGACTGATGTCACTTTTGAATGTGACTGCAAATATTCTTGTGTTTGATGACATGCAACTGTAATAACTTAAAAAATTGTAGCCTCTTTTGACTGCAATTACTTACAAAATCAACTTCTTGTGACTGAGACTACTTTCAAGTGCATGCATTTTCGACCATGACGCCAGTACTGCGGCACGTGTCTGGCGCAATGTCACTATTTACGACTGTGACTTCAAGACTTACGTTAGCCCTAATTCTTTGTGTGATAATTTATGTTCATTTTGTGCTAGGCTTGATTAATTATTTAATTTCTGTTAGTTTGGGATTTCATTTGTTCAATGATACTAATTTATGTTCAATTTACAATAAAATTACTATTAGACTTTATTTATGATCGTCTTATGTTTAATATAGCTCATAATTTTCTCTGAAAAACTTATTTTATCGAAAAAGTTTTTTCTTCGACCTTAGTTCAGCTCGTTATTGATTGCCACAATTTTTACATGTTGATAAAAGATATAGTTACAGGCAATTTACAAGTAATCTACAAAAAAAAAATATGTTAAGAAGACTAAGTCACTAAGGCTAGGAATAAGTGAAGATGAAAAGGTGACGTTGGGTAACGAAAAGATTGACCAGATGGACAGCTTCACTTACCTTGGTAGTATTATTACTAAAGACAGTGCGAGCAGGGAAAATGTTAAAATAGAATAACCAAGGCTCAGGGTGTTTTTTCATAGTTAAAAATCTTTTGGAAGAAGAGGAAGATATGTCTGCAAACCAAGGTTAGAATTTTGGAAGGTACGGTGATGACAGTGATCAAGTATGACTCTGAAGCGCGGGCGTTCGAAAAGTGAATGAAGATTTGTTAGATGTTTTTTAGAGAAATTGCCTAAGGATTGTTCTGGGTACCCAGCTAACTGACCATATTTCAAACAGTAGGCTTTACGAAGAGTTTGGTTCAATCCCGCTTTATAGGGGTATAATTAGAGAAAGGTTGAGATGGCTAGGGCACGTTTTGCGGATGAAGGATGAGAGATTGCCGAAGATTGTCCTTTTCGGCTAATCTTCTAGGGCTAAACGGAAAGTAGGTTGTTTTCGGTTGGGGTAGGAGGATGTCATAACGAAAGATTTGAAGGAAGCAGGAACTTCCTGGGGAATGTAACGAGGGAAGCTTTGAATAGTGTGATGGAGGAGGAGTGTACGTAGCTGTGTGTTCCTTGGATGGCTTGATGATGCGATGGTTAGTAGTAGTAGTAAGTAAAGAAATAAAGCAAATAGTAAATAAAGTAAAGAAGTGAAAATAGGAAGAGAGATGTAGGAAATAATAGAGAAATAAGAAGAGATCCTTTGTTTCTTAGATATTTTTTTTTCTTTAGTATATACTGGGTGACGAAAGAAAGTACTCAGAACTGTAAACCTTTTTTGCTTAATCTGGAGAAATATAAAATTTGTGGAAATTGTATGCAGTTATCTGAAGATTCAAATATTGACGAAGACCACACTGCCTTTCCATATCAAACAGACACAACTTAAAAGCAATAGGGAAATTTTTTCCAAGACAGTGCAATTTAAATCGGTGAATATTTCGGCCCTATGTCCAAGGGCCGTCTTCAGCACAACATTAAAGAAAAATTAAAAACTTACATTAAAATACGAAATTTAAAACTAAAAATGCTCTTAAAAACTTTTAAAACAGCCCCAGCATCCTTACTTCAACGAAGTTCAACCAGGACTGATAAATAAAATGATGAGAGAGCATGAATTCATTCAAACGAAATAAAATGAAATTATTAACTACAAGTTTTCAAAGCGAACCTTGCTTTTTTAGCAGCTAGTCTTAAAGGCCTTTTTGTAACGGGTTCAATACTATTGTCAGTTGGTTCAATAAAATATTTTGTTAGATCATTTTTAATTAAATTTGAGTATAAAGAATTCAGTGAATATTCTCATAAGTCCCTATTTAAGGAAATATTTTTATTTATTTTGAGCCTAATTTCGATTGATTCCGAACCACCTGTTTTATCCCCAAATCACTACTAATGAGAGAAGATTTTTTTTTTTTTTTCAAAAAGTATTTTGTGGCTGGGATTATCGAAAATATGGATAGCTAAAGCAGAATCAAAAAGTTTCTTAGAATTATTTGTAGTTAACAATTTTTCTGTACTTTCTTTATAATGGTGTATCTGTTTTTCTTTATTCTGATGAGTTTTGCCAATGCAGTAATTGCCACAATCGCATGGTATTTGATAAACCCCTCTTGAGCGAGTAACTGGGGTTTTATCTTTACCGGGGTTTAAGAAATTTGTGATTTTAAAATTATTGGTGAATACTAAATACAGATTGTTTTTTGTGCAAATATTTTTTATTTTTGTGGTGATTCTTGGGATGTACGGAAGATAGATTATATTAGAGGGTTTTTCCGGAGCCGCACATTGTGAAATATCATTGATTTTACGAAAATGTCTTTTTAGTCTATGGTTAATCGTATTATTGACAAAAGGAATGGGGTATCCATTGCCAAAAAGAATATCTCTGATAAAATTTATTTCTGCTTTTATGTATGAATTGGAGCAAATGTTCAGGGCACGGTCAATGAGAGAAGTTACAACTGCTCCTTTAACTTGTGGGGGGTGATTAGAATTAAAATGAAGATATCTATTGTTTTGTGTTGGTTTTCTATATATAGTGAAGTCAAAGTTATTAGTATTACGGATAATTAGCACATCTAAACAAGGTAGTTTATTTTCAAATTCAGTTTTTATGGTAAACAGCAAATTTCTATCTTAAGTATTAAGATGATCTAGGAAACCCCAAAGTTCATCTTCGGGGTTGTCTATGAAGAATAGCCAACCGTCGAAGTTCATATCTGAAGATTCGTTCGTAATTAATTTAGTAGACAAGAGGCTTCACTTGAAGCAAAATAAAATTGTCGATAATATTAAAAAGTGAAGATAAATGTCTAGCATTACTCCGGATATCTCATTAATGTGTCCGAAGTAACCCCTTAACAGTCGTTTAAAATCACCCCATTGTAAACATAGATCTTTGAATATAAGTCCTGAGAAAACCAACTCAGATGACAGTGTTTTTCTAAATCAAAAATGTCTCTTTTGAATGTCTACATATAAGCTAAAAAGCGTAAACTTTATTGGAAGTTAATATGAGCTGCTACAAAACTTATAAAAGGATCGAAAAATCAAATGACTTACCTCAAAAATCCACTTTATACTGTTTTTTCATAAACGTTAAAACTAATTACTTTCTGAATGAGCTTCCGTAGCATATAAATAGAGGAGACTACTTCATGATTTATTACACAACGATACAATGGCAATTTGAAAGCAAATGGCCTGTCAGTAGTATGTACATAATGAATTTACGTGCGCCCCTAGGAATTTCTATAATATTTGCCGGGACGTATACACCTTTTCAAAGAGAGTGAGTATCCTCTCACATGGCATATGGAATTTACGTGCGCCCCTAGGAATTTCTATACTATTTGCTTGCAGATCTGGTTTGGTGGGTATAATCTGGTTTGGTGGGTATAGTCTGGTTTAGTTTTTCAAAGAGAGTGAGTATTTGACATTTTTGCAAAAAGGGATAAGGACTTCGCAAATTGGACACTATGAACGATATTAATTAATGTTTTGAATAATAGGAGTAGGAATGATTCTAATTAGTGATTAGATTGTATGAAGGTGGAGAAAAAAAGGATTAAACTGATTAGCAGTTAAGGTAACCCCGAAGTGGTTGTTAACTCAGGCAATTGGTAATAAATTTGAAACAACATCAGTCTATGAAAATGGCTAACGACGATAGAATGACATTGTGAGTTGACCTAGCTTTACCTCTCCGATGTTTCAATTTTGGAGGGAAAATCAAAAATACTCAGAATCGAAAATAAATGGGATCTGCCTCAAGGGCAAGGCTCAGAGGCCCTTCGTTCCCCCATTTCTGAGGGGAGGGGGAGGGTCAATTTTGCAGGTAAAAACAAAAATACTCAGAATAGAAAATAAACGGGCTCTGCCTCATGGGGATGGCACAGCGCCCCTTCGATCCCCCTTTGCTGCGAGCAGGGACGGGGGGGGTAAAATTTCTAGGGAAAGTCCCATATTAACAGAATAGGAAATAAAGATGGCGTGCCTTCTTGACATGGCCCAGGGGCTCTTCGGGTCTCCATGTGCGTGAGCAGGGGAGGGGTCAATTTTGGACGGAAAATTAAAAACAACCAGAATTAAAAATAAATAAGCTACCCCTCAAGTGCAAGGCCCTGAGCACCGTCGTTCCCCCATATATGAGGGCAGGGGAGGGGGGTCAATTTTGGAGGGAAAACCAAAAATACTCAGAATCGAAAATAAATGGGATCCGCCTCAAGGGGAAGGCTCAGAGGCCCTTTGCTCCCCCATTTCTGAGGGCAGGGGAGGGGGGGGTTAATTTTGGAGGGAAAACCAAAAATACTCAGAATTGAAGATAAATGGGATCTGATTCAAGGGGAAGGCTCAGAGGCCCTTCGTTCCCCCATTTCTGAGGGCAGGGAGGGGGGTCAATTTTGGAGGGAAAATCAAAATGCTCAGAATCGAAAATAAACGGGATCTGTCTCAAGGGGAAGGCTCAGAGGCCCTTCGTTCCCACATTTCTGAGGGCAAGGGAGGGGGGGGGTCAATTTTGGAGGGAAAATCAAAATGCTCAGAATCGAAAATAAATGGGATCTGCCTCAAGGAGAAGGCTCAGAGGCCCTTCATTCCCCCCTTTCTGAGGGCAGAGGAGGGGGGGGAGGATCAATTTTGGAGGGAAAAGCAAAAATACTCTGAATTGAAAATAAACGGGATCTGCCTCAAGGGCAAGGCTCAGAGGCCCTTCGTTCCCCCATTTCTGAGAGCAGGGAAGGGGGGGGTCAATTTTGGAGGGAAAACCAAAACTCAGAATCGAAGTTGTGTCACAGTTACATTCTCTTGATTTTTCAAAGTTCATTTTGAATTTCTTTCGTGAAATGCAAGAGTTGGAATATTTCAGTAGTGTTTTGCTATGGTTTACCTTCTCAAAGTAACATTCTCTTGATTTTTCAAAGTTCATTTTGGATTTTTACATTCTCTTGATTTTTCAAAGTTCATTTTGAATTTCTTTCGTTGAAATGCAAGAGTTGGAATATTTCAGTAGTGTCTTGTTGTGCTTTACCGTGTCAGTATTACATTCTCTTGATTTTTCGAAGTTCATTTTAGATTTCTTTCGTTGAAATGCAAGAGTTGGAATATTTCAGTAGTGTCTTGTTGTAGTTTACCTTGTCAATGTTACATTCTCTTAATTTTCCAATGTTGGTTTTCAATTTATTTCGTGAAATGCAAGAGTTGGAATATTTCAGTGGTGTGTTGGCATGGTGTATCATATCACAACTAAATGCTCTTCATTTTTCAAAGTTGATTTTGAATTTTTTCCGTGAATTACATGAGTTGGAATATATCAGTTGTGTTTTATCGTGGTTTTACTTTTAACAGTTATATTCTCTTGATCTTTCAAAGATTTTTTTGGATCTCTTTCATTGAAATGCAAGAGTTAGAATATTTCAGTAGTGTTTTATAGTGGTTTACCTTTTCACAATTACATTCTCTTGATTTTTCAACGTTCATTTTGGATTTCTTTCCTTGAAATGCAAGAGTTGGAATATTTCAGTAATGTTTTGTCGTGCTTTACCTTGTCACAGTTACATTCTCATGATTTTTCAAAGTTCATTTTTGGATTTCTATCGTTGAAATGCAAGAGTTGGAATATTTCAGTAGTGTTTTGTTATGGTTTACCTTGTCACAGTTACATTCTCTTGATTTTTTCAAAGTTAAGTTTTTAATTTCTTTAGTTGAAATGCAAGAGTTGGAATATTTCAGTAGTGTTTTGTAATGGTTTACCTTGCCACAGTTACATTCTCTTGATTTTTCAAAGTTCATTATGAATTTCTTTAATTGAAATGCAAGAGTTGGAATATTTCAGTAGTGTTTTGTCGTGGTTTACCATCTCACAGTTACATTCTGTTGATTTTTCAAAGTTCATTTTGGATTTCTTTCATTGAAATGCAAGAGTTCGAATATTTAAGTAGTGTTTAGTCATGGTTTACCATGTCACAGTTACATTCCCTTGATTTTTCAAAGTTCATTTTGAATTTCATTTATTGAAATGCAGGAGTTGGAATATTTCAGTAGTGTTTTGTCGTGGTTTACCTTGTTACAGTTACATTCTATTAATTTTTCAAAGTTAATTTTGAATTTTTTTCGTTGAAATGCAAGAATTGGTATATTTCAGTAGTGTTTTGTCGTGGTTAAGCTTGTCACAGTTACATTCTCATGATTTTTTCAAAGTTCATTTTGAATTTCTTTCATTGAAATGCAAGAGTTGGATTATTTCAGTAGTGTTTTGTTGTGGTTTACCTTGTCACAGTTACATTCTCTTGATTTTTCAAAGTTCATTTTGAATTTCTTTCGTGAAATGCAAGAGTTGGAATATTTCAGTAGTGTTTTGTTATGGTTTACCTTGCCACAGTTACAGTCTCTTGATTTTTCAAAGTTCATTTTGAATTTCTTTCATTGAAATGCAAGAGTTGGATTATTTCAGTAGTGTTTTGTCGTGGTTTACCTTGTCACAGTTACATTCTCATGATTTTTTCAAAGTTCATTTTGGATTTATTTCGTTGAAATGCAAGAATTGGAATATTTCAGTAGTGTTTTGTTGTGGTTTACATTGTCACAGCTACATTCTCTTGATTTTTAAAAGTTGAATTTGAATTTCCTTAATGAAATGCAAGAGTTGGAATATTTCAGTAGTGTTTTGTCATGGTTTACCTTGTCACAGTTACAGTCTCTTGATTTTTCAAAGTTTTTTTTGAATTTCGTTCATTGAAATGCATGAGTTGGATTATTTCAGTAGTGTTTTGTCGTGGTTCACCATCTCACAGTTACATTCTCTTGATTTTTCAAAGTTCATTTTAGATTTCTTTCGTTGAAATGCAAGAGTTGGAATATTCCAGTAGTGTTTAGTCATGCTTTACCCTGTCACAGTTACATTCTCTTGATTTTTCAAAGTTGATTTTGAATTTCTTTCGTGAAATGCAAGAGTTGGAATAATTCAGTGGTGTTTTGGCATGGTTTACCATATCACTATTACATGCTCTTGATTTTTCAAAGTTGATTTGGAATTTCTTCCGTGAATTACATGAGTTGGAATATATCAGTTGTGTTTTTTCGTGGTTTTACTTTTCACAGTTATATTCCCTTGATATTTCAAAGATCTTTTTGGATATCTTTACTTGAAATGCAAGAGTTAGAATATTTCAGTAGTGTTTTGTAGTGCTTTAACTTATCAAAGTTACATTCTCATGATTTTTCAAAGTTCATTTTTGGATTTTTATCGTTGAAATGCAAGAGTTGGAATATTTCAGTAGTGTTTTGTTATGGTTTACCTTGCCGCAGTTACATTCTCTTGATTTTTCAATGTTCATTTTTTAATTTCTTTCGTTGAAATGCAAGAGTTGGAATATTTGAGTAGTGTTTAGTCATGGTTTACCATGTCACAGTTACATTTTTTAGATTTTTCAGAGTTCATTTTGAATTTCTTTCATTTAAATGCAAGAGTTGGAATATTTCAGTAGTGTTTTGTCATGGTTTACCTTGTCACAGTTACATTCTCTTAATTTTTCAAAGTTCATTTTGAATTTCTTTCGTTGAAATGCAAGGGTTGGAATATTTCAGTAGTGTTTTTTCATGGTTTACCTTGCCACAGTTACATTCTCATGATTTTTTCAAAGTTTATTTTGAATTTCTTTCATTGAAATGCAAGAGTTGGATTATTTCAGTAGTGATTTTTATGGCTTACCTTGTCACAGTTACATTTTCTTGATTTTTAAAAGTTCATTTTGGAATTTATTTCGAGAGATACAAGAGTTTGAATATTTCAGTAGTTTTTTATTATGGTTTACCTTGTCACAGTTACATTCTGTTAATTTTTCAAAGTTCATTTTGAATTTCTATCGTTGAAATGCAAGAGTTGAATTATTTCAGTAGTGTTTTGTAGTACTTTATCGTGTCACAGTTACATTCTCTTGATTTTTTTCAAAGTTCATTTTGGATTTCTTTCGTTGAAGTGCAAGAGTTGTATTATTTCACTACTGTTTGGCTATGCATAAAATTGTCGCAGTTGAATTCTCCTGATTTTTCAAAATTAATTTTGATTTTCTTTCGTGAAATACACGAGTTGGAATATTTCAGTAGTACTTTGTTATGATCCATCTTGTCACAGTTACATTCTCTTTATTTTTCAAAGTTCATTTTGGATTTCTTTCGTTGAAACGCAAGAGTTCGAATATTTCAGTAGTGTTTTGTCTTGGTTCACCATGTTACAGTTACATTCTCTTGATTTTTCGAAGTTCATTTTGGATTTCTTTCTTTGAAATGCAAGAGTTGGAATATTTCAGTAGTGTTTTGTTGTGCTTTACCTTGTCACAGTTACATTCTCTTGATTTTTCAAAGTAGATTTTGAATTTCTTTCGTGAAATGCAAGAGTTGGAATATTTCAGTGGTGTTTTGGCATGGTTTACCATATCACTGTTACAGGCTCTTGATTTTTCAAAGTTCATTTTGAATTTCGTTCGTGAAATGCAAGAGTTGGAATATTTCAGTAGTGTTTTATCATGGTTTACCTTTTCGCAATTACATTCTCCTGATCTTTCAAAGTTCATTTTGGATTTCTTTCCTTGAAATGCAAGAGTTGGAATATTTCAATAGTGTTTTGTCGTGGTTTACCTTGTCACAGTTACATTCTCTTGATTTTTCAAAGTTCATTTTGGATTTCTTTCCAAAATTGTCATTGTCACAGTTACATTGGATTGTCACAGTTACATTCTCTTGATTTTTCAAAGTTCATTTTGGATTTCTTTTCAAATATCTGCATTTACGTTAGGTTCATTTAGGTTCCCTTAGCGTGGGCCACGCTAAGGGAACCTAAATGAACCTAACGTAAATGCAGATATTTGAAAAAAGGGTGGTATTGTAAGTTGGCTGCAGGTGCCCTCTATACCTTAATTGAAATAGATGGTAGCTATTGCTTTAGTAAAAAATAAATGAACCTAGCTTTTTGCATGTCTCTCTCACTAGGCCCCTGGGACGAATTCAAGAAAGAGTTTTTACTTTTTACTTAAAAAATTTTTTTCATATGATAAAAAAAAAATCATTCACTCTGCCACTTAGATATTGTCAACTTTATCTTTTGTATCCGAGAAAAGGATGTTGATATAGAATTTAATCACCCTGATACTTAGATTTTGTCAATTTTATCCCACATAGCCCGACAAAGGGTGTTGATAATGCATTTATTCACTCTGGTACTTAGATTATGCATTTAAAGGATGTTGATTTAAATATTCCAACTCATGCATTTCAACGAAAGAAATTCAAAATGAACTTTGAAAAATCAAAAGAATGTAACTGTGACAGGGTAAATCAAGATAAAACACTACTGAAATATTCCATCTCTTGTATTTCAACGAAAGAAATCCAAAATTAACTTTGAAAAATCAGGAGAATGTAAGTGTGAGAAGGTAAACCACAACAAAACACTACTGAAATAATTCATCTCTTGCATTTCAATGAAAGAAATTCAAAATGAACTTTGAAAAGATCATGAGAATGTAACTGTGACAAGGTAAAGCATGACAAAACACTACTGAAATATTCCAACTCTTGCATTTCAACAAAAGAAATTCAAAATTAACTTTGAAAAATTAAGAGAATGTAACTGTGAGAATGTAAACCACAACAAAACACTACTGAAATAATCCATCTCTTGCATTTCAATGAAGGAAATTCAAAATGAACTTTGAAAAATCATGAGAATCTAACTGTGACAAGGTAAACCATGACAAAACACTACTGAAATATTCCAACTCTTGCATTTCAACGAAAGAAATTCAAAATGATTTTTGAAAAATTAAGAGAATGTAACTGTGATAAGGTAAACCAAGACAAAACACTACTGAAATAATCCAACTCTTGCATTTCAATGAAAGAAATTCAAAATGAACTTTGAAAAAATCATGAGAATGTAACTGTGACATGGTAAACCATGACAAAAAACTACTGAAATATTCCAATTCATGCATTTCAATGAAAGAAATCCAAAACGAACTTTGAAAAATCAAGAAAATGTAACTGTGACAAGGTAAACCATGTCAAAAACACTACTGAAATATTCCAACTCTTGCATTTCAACGAAAGAAATCCATATGAACTTTGAAAAATCAAGAAAATGTAACTGTGAGAAGCTAAACCACAACAAAACACTACTAAAATATTCCAAATCTTGCATTTCAATGAAAGAAATTCAAAATTAACTTTGAAAAATCAAGATAACGTATTTGTGACAAGGTAAAGCACAACAAAACACTACTGAAATATTCCAACTCTTGCATTTCAACGAAGGAAATTCAAAATGAACTTTGAACAATTAAGAGAATGTAACTGTGACAAGGGAAACCACGACAAGACACTACTGAAATATTCCAACTCTTGCATTTCAACGAAGGAAATTAAAAAAGAAATTTTAAAAAATCAAGAGAATGTAACAGTGACAAGGTAAAGCACAACAAGACACTGCTTAAATATTCCAACTCTTGCATTTCAACGTAAGAAATTCAAAATGAACTTTGAAAAATTAAGAGAATGTAACTGTGACAAGGTAAACCACGACAAAACACTACTGAAATATTCAAACTCTTGCATTTCAACGAAAGAAATCCAAAATGAACTTTGAAAAATCAAGAGAATGTAAGTGTGACAATGTAAACCACAACAAAACACTACTGAAATAATCCATCTCTTGCATTTCAATGAAAGAAATTCAAAATGAACTTTGAAAAGATCATGAGAATGTAACTGTGATAAGGTAAATCATGACAAAACACTACTGAAATAATCCAATTCTTGCATTTCAATGAAAGAAATTCAAAATGAACTTTGAAAAATCATGAGAATGTAACTGTGACTTGGTAAACCATGACAAAACACTACTGAAATATTCCAACTCTTGCATTTCAATGAAAGAAATTCAAAATGAACTGAAAAATCAAGAGAATGTAACTGTGGCATGGTAAACCATGACAAAAAACTACTGAAATATTCCAATTCATGCATTTCAATGAAAGAAATCCAAAACGAACTTTGAAAAATCAAGAAAATGTAACTGTGACAAGGTAAACCATGTCAAAAACACTACTGAAATATTCCATCTCTTGCATTTCAACGAAAGAAATCCAAAACAAACTTTGAAAAATCAAGAGAATGTAATTGTGACAATGTAAATCACGACAAGACACTACTAAAATATTCCAAATCTTGCATTTCAATGAAAGAAATTCAAAATTAACTTTGAAAAATCAAGAGAACGTATTTGTGACAAGGTAAAGCACAACAAAACACTACTGAAATATTCCAACTCTTGCATTTCAACGAAGGAAATTCAAAATGAACTTTGAAAAATTATGAGAATGTAACTGTGACAAGGGAAACCACGACAAGACACTACTGAAATATTCCAACTCTTGCATTTCAACGAAGGAAATTCAAAAAGAACTTTGAAAAAATCAAGAGAATGTAACTGTGACAAGGTAAACCACGACAAAACACTACTTAAATATTCCAACTCTTGCATTTCAACGAAAGAAATTCAAAATGAACATTGAAAAATAAAGAGAATGTAACTGTGACAAGGTAAACCACTACAAAACACTACTGAAATAATCCATCTCTTGCATTTCAATGAAAGAAATTCAAAATGAACTTTGAAAAGATCATGAGAATGTAACTGTGATAAGGTAAATCATGACAAAACACTACTGAAATAATCCAATTCTTGCATTTCAATGAAAGAAATTCAAAATGAACTTTGAAAAATCATGAGAATGTAACTGTGACTTGGTAAACCATGACAAAACACTACTGAAATATTCCAACTCTTGCATTTCAACGAAAGAAATCCAAAATGAACTTTGAAAAATCAAGAGAATGTAATTGTGAGATGGTGAACCACGACAAAACACTACTGACATAATCCAACTCTTGCATTTCAATGGAAGAAATTCAAAATGAACTTTGAAAAATAAAAGAAATGTAACTGTGACAAGGCAAAGAATAACAAAACAATACTGACATATTCCAACTCTTGCATTTCAACGAAAGAAATCCAAAATGAACTTTGAAAAATCAAGAGAATGTAAGTGTGACAAGGTAAACCACAACAAAACACTACTGAAATAATCCAACTTGCATTTCATTGAAAGAAATTCAAAATGAACTTTGAAAAAATCTTGAGAATGTAACTGTGAGATGGTAAACCACGACAAAACACTACTCAGATATTCCAACTCTTGCATTTCAATGAAAGAAATTCATAATGAAGATTGAAAAATCAAGAGAATGTAACTGTGACAAGGTAAACCATTACAAAACACTATTGAAATATTCCAACTCTTTCATTTAAACGACATAAATTAAAAAATGAACTTTGAAAAAGCAAGAGAATGTAACGGCGGCAAGGTAAACCATAACAAAACACTACTGCAATATTCCAAATCTTGCATTTCAACGAAAAAAATCCAAAATGAACTTTGAAAATCATGAGAATGTAACTGTGACAAGGTAAAGCACGACAAAACGCTACTGAAATATTCCAACTCTTGCATTTCAAGGAAAGAAATCCAAAATGAACTTTGAAAAATCAAGAGAATGTAACTGTGACAAGGTAAACCACGACAAAACACTACTGAAATATTCCAACTCTTGCATTTCAAGGAAAGAAATCCAAAATGAACTTTGAAAAATCAAGAGAATGTAATTGTGAAAAGGTAAACCATGATAAAACACTACTGAAATATTCCAACTCATGCATTTCACGAACAAAATTCAAAATGAAGTTTGAAAAATGAAGAGCATTTAACAGTGATATGGTACACCTTGACAAAATACCACTGAAATATTCCAACTCTTGCATTTCACGAAAGAAATTGAAAATATACTTTGAAAAATCAACAGAATGTAACTGTGACAAGGTAAAGCACAACAAAACACTACTGAAAAATTCCAACTCTTGCATTTCAAAGAAATAAAGCCAAAATGAACTTTGAAAAATCAAGAGAATGTAACTGTGTGATGGTGAACCAAGACAAAACACTACTGAAATATTCCAACTCATGCATTTCAAAGAAAGAAATTGAAAATGAACTTTGAAAAATCAAGAGACTGTAACTGTGGCAAGGTAAACCATAACAAAACACTACTGAAATATTCCAACTCTTGCATTTCACGAAAGAAATTCAAAATGAACTTTGAAAAACTTAGAAAAAATCAGGAGAATGTAACTGTGACAAGGTAGATCATAACAAAGCACTACTGAAATATTCAAACTCTTGAATTTCACGAAATAAATTCAAAATCAACTTGGAAAAATCAAGAGAATTTAACTGTGACAAGGTAAAGCACAACAAAACACTACTGAAATATTCCAACTCTTGCATTTCAACGAAATAAATCCAAAATGAACTTTAAAAAATCAAGAGACTGTAACTGTGGCAAGGTAAACCATAACAAAACACTACTGAAATATTCCAACTCTTGCATTACAAGAAATAAATTCAAAATTAAACTTGAAAAACTTTGAAAAAATCAAGGGAATTTAGCTATTACAAGGTAAACCATAACAAAACACTACTGAAATATTGCAACTCGTGCATTTGAAGAAAGAAATACGAAATGAACTTTGCAAAATAAATAGAGTGTAACTTTGACAAGGTTAGCCACAATAAAACACTACTGAAATATTCAAACTCTTGCATTTCAACGAAAGAAATCCAAAATGAACTTTGAAAGATCAAGAGAATGTAAGTGTGACAAGGTAAACCACAACAACACACTACTGAAATATTCCAACTCTTGCATTTCAACGAAATAAATTCAAAATTAACTTTGAAAAATCAAGAGAATGTAACTGTGATAAGGTAAACCACGACAAAACACTACTGAAATAATCCAACTCTTGCATTTCAATGAAAGAAATTCAAAATGAACTTTGAAAAATCAAGAGAATGTAACTGTGACATGGTAAACCAGGACAAAACAATACTGAAATAATCCAACTTTTGCATTTCAATGAAAGAAATCCAAAATGAACTTTGAAAAATCAAGAGAATGTAACTGTGAGATGGTGAACCACGACGAAACACTACTGAAATATTCCAACTCTTGCATTTCAATGAAAGAAATTCATAAAGAACTTTGAAAAATCAAGAGAATGTAACTTTGGCAAGGTAAACCATCACAAAACACTACTGAAATATTCCAACTCTTGCATTTCAACGAAAGAAATTAAAACATGAACTTTGAAAAATCAAGAGAATGTAACTGTGACAAGGTAAACCATAACAAAACACTACTGAAATATTCCAACTCTTGCATTTCAACGATAGAAATCCAAAAAATTAACTTTGAAAAATCATGACAATGTAATTGTGACAAGGTAAAGCACGACAAAACACTACTGAAATATTCCAACTCTTGCATTTCAATGAAAGAAATCCAAAATGAACTTGGAAAAATCATGAGAATGTAACAGTGACAATGTAAACCACGACAAAACACTAATGAAATATTCCAACTCATGCATTTAAATGAATGAGATCCAAAATGAGCTTTGAAAGATAAAGAGAATGTAATTGTGAAAAGGAAAACCACGATAAAACACTACTGAAATATTCCAACTCTTGCATTTCACGAACAAAATTCAAAATGAACTTTGAAAAATCAAGAGCATGTAACAGTGATATGATAAACCATGCCAAAACACCACTGAAATATTCCAACTCTTGCATTTCACGAAAGAAATTCAAAATCAACTTTGAAAAATCAAGAGAATGTAACTGTGACAAGGTAAAGCATAACAAAACACTACTGAAATATTCCAACTCTTGCATTTCAACGAAAGAAATCTAAAATGAACTTTGAAAAATCAAGAGAATGTAATACTGACACGGTAAAGCACAACGAGACACTACTGAAATATTCCAACTCTTGCATTTCACGAAAGAAATTCAAAATGAACTTTGAAAAATCAAGAGAATGTAACTGTGACAAGGTAAAGCACAACTTCGATTCTGAGTATTTTTGGTTTTCCCTCCAAAATTTACCTCCCCTGCCCTCAGAAATGGGGGAACGAAGGGCCTCTGAGCCTTGCCCTTGAGGCAGATCCCGTTTATTTTCGATTCTGAGTATTTTTGGTTTTCCCTCCAAAATTGATCCCCGCCTCCTTTGCCCTCAGAAATGGGAGAATGAAGGGCCTCTGAGCCTTCTCCTTGAGGGAGATCCCATTTATTTTCGATCCTGAGCATTTTGATTTTCCCTCCAAAATTGACCCCCCCCCCTCCCCTGCCCTCAGAAATGTGGGAACGAAGGGCCTCTGAGCCTTCCCCTTGAGACAGATCCCGTTTATTTTCGATTCTGAGTACTTTTGGTTTTCCCTCCAAAATTGATGTCCCCCCGCCCCTGCCCTCAGAAATGGGGGAACAAAGGGCCTCTGAGCCTTCCCCTTGAGGCAGATCCCATTTATTTTCTATTCTGAGCATTTTGATTTTCCCTCCAAAATTGAACCCCCCCCCTCCCCTGCCCTCAGAATTGGGGGAACGAAGGTACTCTGAGCCTTACCCTTGAATCAGATCCCATTTATTTTCGATTCTGAGTTTTTTTGGTTTTCCCTCCAAAATTGACCCCCCCTCCCCTGCCTGCAGAAATTGGGGAACGAAGGGTCTCTGAGCCTTCCCCTTGAGGCAGATCCCTTTTATTTTCGAGTCGGAGTATTTTTGGTTGTCCCTCCGAAATTGAGACCGACCCTGCCCACAGAAATGGTGAAAAAAGGGACCTCTGAGCCTGCCCCTTGAGGCAGACTCTAATTATTTTCTATTCTGAGTCTTCTTTTGTTTCTCTTCCAATTTGCCCCCCCCCCCTCCCCTCCGAAAGTGAGTACCGAAGAGCCTCGTAGTCGTGCCCTTTATGCAGATCACATTTATGTTCGAGACGTATCTAGTGTGGTTTTCTCTCAACATATGACCCCCCCCCCTTCCCTGCTCTCATACTTTGAGTAACGAAAAGTTACTGAGCGGGCTTTATGAGATCCATCCTGTTTATTTCTAATTCTGAGTATTTTTGGTTTTCCCTCCAAAATTGACTCCCCTCCCCTGCCCTCAGAAATGGGGCAACGAAGGGCCTCTGAGCCTTCCCCTTGAGGCCGATCCCATATATTTTCGATTCTGAGTATTTTTGGTTTTCCCTCCAAAATTGACCCCCCCTCCCCTGCCCTCAGAAATGGGGGAATGAAGGGCCTCTGAGCCTTCTCCTTGAGGGAGATCCCATTTATTTTCGATCCTGAGTGTTTTGATTTTCCCTCCAAAATTGACCCCCCCCTCCCTTGCCCTCAGAAATGTGGGAACGAAGGGCCTCTGAGCCTTCCCCTTGAGACAGATCCCGTTTATTTTCGATTCTGAGTATTTTTGGTTTTCCCTCCAAAATTTATGTCCCCCCTCCCCTGCCCTCAGAAATGGGGGAACGAAGGGCCTCTGAGCCTTCCCCTTGAGGTAGATCCCATTTATTTTCTATTCTGAGCATTTTGATTTTCCCTCCAAAATTGACCCCCCCCCCTCCCCTGCCCTCAGAATTGGGGGAACAAAGGGCCTCTGAGCCTTCCCCTTGAATTAGATCCCATTTATTTTCGATTCTGAGTATTTTTGGTTTTCCCTCCAAAATTGACCCCCCTCCCCTGCCCTCAGAAATTGGGGAACGAAGGGTCTTTGAGCCTTCCCCTTGAGGCGGATCCCATTTATTTTCGAGTCTGAGTATTCTTGATTTCCCCTCCAAAATTGACCCCTCCCCTGCCCTCAGAAAAGGAAGAAGGAGGAGCCTCTGAGCCTTGCCCTTGAGCCAGATTCCATTTATTTCTGTTTCTGATTATTTTTGGTTTTCCCTCCAAAATTGACTCCCCCCCCCTGCCCTCAGAAATGGGGGAATGAAGGGCCGCTGATCCTTCCCCTTGAGGCAGATCCCATTTATTTTCGATTCCGAGTATTTTTGGTTTTCTCTCCAAAATTGAACCCTCCACAGCCCTCAGAAATGGGGGAACGAAGGGCCGCTGAGCCTTCCCCTTGAGGCAGATCCCATTTATTTTCGATTCTGAGTATTTTTGGTTTTCCTTCCAAAATTGACTCCCCTCCCCTGCCCCTGCCCTCAGAAATGGTGGAAGGAAGGGCCTCTGAGCCTTCCCCTTGAGGCACATTCCATTTATTTTCGTTTCCGAGTATTTTTGAGTGTCCCTCCAAAATTGACCCCCCCCCCTCCCCTGCCCTCAGAAATGGGGGAACGAAGGGCCTCTGAGCCTTCCCCTTGAGACGATCCCATTTATTTTCGATTCTGAGTATTTTTGATTTTCCCTCCAAAATTGACACATCGGAGAGGTAAAGCTAGGTCAACTCACAATGTCATTCTATCGTCGTTAGCCATTTTCATAGACTGATGTTGTTTCAAATTTATAACAAATTACCTGAGTTAACAACCCCTTCGGGGTTACCTTAACTGTTAATCAGTTTAATCCTTTATTTTCTCCACCCTTATACAATCCAATCACTAATTAGAATCATTCACACTCCTATTATTCAAAACATTAATTAATATCGTTCATAGTGTCCAATTTGCGAATTCCTTATCCCTTTTTGCAAAAATGTCAAATACTCACTCTCTTTGAAAAACTAAACCAGATTATACCCACCAAACCAGACTATACCCACCAAACCAGATTATACCCACCAAACCAGATCTGCAAGCAAATAGTATAGAAATTCCTAGGGGCGCACGTAAATTCAATATGCCATGTGAGAGGATACTCACTCTCTTTGAAAAGGTGTATACGTCCCGGCAAATATTATAGAAATTCCTAGGGGCGCACGTAAATTCATTATGTACATACTACTCCTGTCCAGACTATCCTCTTGTTCGAGACAACCCCAAACTCTTAAATATAAATCACCGTTCCTCCTCTACATTAAATAAATAATATATAATTTAATTTCTAGTAATCCTCTGATACCAGAGAATAGCCTTGTGTTGAATTTTTATAATAGGCTTGAAAATAAAACCCATATCGTATGAATTAAAAAGCTAACAATGCATAAGAAAATAACAGATAAAATAAAAAACAAATGTATTAAAACAATAGAAACCAATTAATCCAATTCAAAAAAGGTCAACCAAAATCTAACGACTTACAATGAGTTCTCATTGCTAGACAAGCGACTAAAAATTTCCAAATGAAATAAAATGACAGCGCTGAGATCGACGTCACATTTGTCTAATTTTAAGTATACCTTGTTTAGCCCATAGCCTTTTAGAGGATCATAAATTGGTATTATTTTTTGAACGTGGAAGTTACATAGAATTTACTTTGGAATGAAAAAATATCAAATTCTCCTCTAAAAAAAAATAAGTCATTAATTTTAAAATCAGCCAGTTCCTTGTTAAGAGCCAAGTCTTAGTTATGATACTAATGTATTTCAAACACCTCTCTATTGCTAGGCTACACCCTTTTCATGAGAAATTTGTTTTAATACAAATAAAACTATTTGTGTAAATAATTTATAATATATACAAATAAAATTGTTTGTATAAAATAAATATTTGTATTATATAAACTTAATACAAATAAAAGAGGATTTCTATCCTCTAAATGACATTTTAAATAAGTATTTTGTTGTACGATGCTTCTTTGATTAAATAAAAAAATAAGTTTTTTAACTGAAAGTAAGGAGCGACAATAAACTTGAAAAGAACAGAAATTATTCCGTATATGAAAGGGGATGCCCCTCCACAACGCCTCGCTCTTTACGATAATTTTTTTTTTTTTTTTTAATAAAGTTGTGAGACGGAGTCAAACTTTAGCGTAAAGAGCGAGACGTTGAGGAGGGGAAAGCCCCTTTCAAATACAGAATAATTTCTGTTCGTTTTAAGTTTTAATGTCGCTCTTTACTTTCAGTTTAAAAAACTTCTTTTTTTTAATTCAATTTCTGAACGTTTTTGAAGTAATGCAGCTTTGATTTTGGCTCACCGTACATGAATAATTAATACGAAATTTGTACATTAATTTTTCTTTTTTTGGCTAAATAACTTACGAATTAACTAATGTAACGAACTTCTATATTCGTAAATTTTTATTATGTATATTAGGGGATCGGCCCCCTAGTCAATACCTCACTCTTTACGCTATTCAAATTTTGTTCCAATTCTTTATGAATGACCTCTTAATCACAAAGGCCGTTAATTAGAATAAATAGCTCTGATGAAAGTACAATAAAACTTTAGCGTAAAGAGCGAGGTAAAGACTAGGGGCGTACCCAATTATATACGTAGTAATTTCTGTTGGTTATAAGTTTTAATGTTGCTCCTTACTTTTAGTTGAAAAAATTGTTGTTTTTTGTATTTAATTTTTCATCGTTTTTTTTATTAATGCTGGGAAATCGGTGCCCCCTTCACAGCAATGTCCCTTCCCCCATGAAAGGTTCCGCCATGGAAAGATCCTCCCACGTAAACCCCGGCCCATCTCCCCAGCTACCAGAAAAAATCCCCCCTGAAAACTTATGTATACTTCCCAATAACCAATGCTATATTGGGCAAGGTTCATAACTTGCAGACCTTCCCCCGGGGACTCTGGGGATTAAGTCATCCTCAAAGACATGTGTGTTGTATTCTTCGATCAGGCTGAACAAAATGGCTGTCTCAAAATTTTTATCGGGTGACTTCGGGGAAAAATGAGCGTGGGAGGGGGCCTAGTTGCCCTCCATTTTATGGTCACTTAAAAAGGGCACTAAAACTTTTAATTTCCTTTCGAATGAGCACGCCCCCGAGTTTATAGGACCACTGGGTCGATACGATCACCCCTGGGGTAAAAAAAAAAAATGAACACGCATCCGTGATCTTTCTCCTGGCAAAAAATATAAAATTCCACATTTTTGCAGATAGGAGCTTGAAACTATTATAGTAGGGTTCTCTGATACGCTAAATCTGATGGTGTCACTTTTAGGGGCTGTTTCCCCCTTTTTTCGACAATAAGGCAAATTTTCTCAGGCGCGTAACTTTTGATGGGTGGGACTAAACTTGATGAAACCTATATATTTGAAATTAGAATAAAAATCTAATTCTTTTGATGCATCTATTGGTTTCAAAATTCCGTTTTTTAGAGTTTCGGTTACTATTTAGCCGGGTCGCTCCTTACTTACAGTTTGTTACCAGAACTGTTTGATAAGACATTACAATAGAGTTTTTGACAAATAATAACAAAAGTGTTATTAGCTCACTATAATCTCTAATAAATTCTATTAAATAGAGACTTCTTGCTTCATCTTAGTGTTATAGAATATCGAGTTCCAGTTAAGGGTACTCGAATTAATATATATATATTATTATGCGCCTTAGTCATAAGCAGTTTCTACAAGTTTTGAAAACTGTCTTTATTCTATTTTCTTTCTTGTTCCAATTACCAACGAATCCGTTTAAATCAGTATCTAAACAACAAAGATTGTTTGATGGCTTTAGACTATGGGAAAAACAGAATATAACTCCATTTTTATTATATTTTGAATATTTTCTTGTCGTATTATTGACAAATCACTCCCTGTTAAAACATGTTGATAAGTCAGAATTTTTTTCTAATGCAATTAGGTTCCCAATTTCTGTCACTTTCAAATTTTAAATATTAGATTATAGTTAAAAATAAATCACTAAAGCGTGAGATTAGCACTTTGAACCTCCTATATAAGAAGAGACAGGGCTTTTCTTGGCCTAAGCAACCAGCTTTTATCTAAAAAAAAACATTTTAAAATTGAAGTGTCTTTTTGCTGTGTTTTTTTCTCATTAAGCTAGAATTGAGCAAATTTCGTCAGAAATGTGGGGCCAAAATATGATAATTTTTAATAGTTCTATGTTTACATTGCATCCAGTCAAAATTTTGAGATAGCCACTTTGTTCAAAATAGTCCAAAGATAATATAACAATGATTTCAGGGCTGATACAAACGCATAGAGCCTGGGAAAAGGGTTGTAAATGATTGATCGAAGGGCTACTAACCCCTCCATGCCCTTCTTCCCCAATTGTATTCGATCATAACTTGCAGACAGTTATTTTTAAATAGTTCAAAAATCATGTAACAGTGCCTCTCGGGCTGATACAGCCCCCCCCCCCCAGCCACAAAAAAAAGCAAACAAAAACAACCTGGGGTCAAGGGTTGAAAGTTATGCCTTAGGGTATACAATATTTTTATGGAATGGGTTGTAAAAATTTTGGAGGCTCATAAGACTCAAAAGTAATCAGACAGCAAGCAACTAACCCCACCTCTCAACACCCTTTTCACGCAATTGCATCGAAAATCAAAATTTTGAGATAGTCATGTTGTTCAAAATAGTCCAAAGATCATATAACAATGCATCCTGGGTTGAAAAAGGGTTGGTCAGGCCCCAGGGTTATATAAGGTTTCTATTGAAGTCAAAAGTTCTACTACCCTATTTAAGAGGGGATTCAAGGACAACCCCCCTCCCTGACCATCATTTCCTAAAACACATCCAATTAAATATTGAGACATCTATTTTGTTCAGCATAGTTGAAAAGTCTTGTCATTTTGTCTTTTGCGATGTCCCCCCCCCCCCAAACCCCTCCCCCAAATTTAGGACAGGAGTCTGTAAATTAGGCAGTCTGTCTTTGCTTATGGGTAGTTTATGCTATTGAGAAAGATGGGCATGTTTTACCTATGCTTTCCATGTTTGACATATGCTTTCCTTCCATTGTTGAACAAAATCAAAA